>NW_009603282.1:0-11083 GCF_000690535.1 Cariama cristata
ACACCACTTGGACACACACAGGTCTATGGAGCCGGATGTGATCCACCCAAGGTTACTGAAGGAGCTTGTGGAAGTGCTCATTGAGCCACTCTCTATCATTTATCAGCAGTCCTGGCTAACCGGGGAGGTCCCAGTTGACTGGAGGTTAGCAAATGTGACACTCGTCTACAAGAAGGGCTGGAAGGAGGATCTGGGGAACTACAGGTCTGTCAACCTGACCTCGGTACCGGGGAAGGTTATAGAGCAGATCATCCTGAGTGCCATCACACAGCACGTACAGGACAACCAGGGGATCAGACCCAGTCAGCATGGGTTTAGGAAAGGCAGGTCCTGCTTGACTGACCTGATCTCCTTCTATGACAAGGTGACCCACTTGGTGGATGAGGGAAAGGCTGTGGATGTGGTCTACCTGGACTTCAGCAAGGCCTTTGACACTGTCTCCCATGGCATTGAAAGTAACTGCTTATGGCTTGGGTAGGCATACTCTTTGCTAGGTAAAAAACTACCTGGGTAGCCGGGCCCAAAGAGTGGTGGTGAATGGAGTTAAATCCAGTTGGCAGCTGGTCACAAGTGGTGTTCCCCAGGGCTTGGTATTGGGTCCCGTTCTCTTTAATATCTTTATCAATGATCTGGATGAGGGGATCAAGTGCACCCTCAGTCAGTTTGCAGATGATGGCAAGTTAGGCGGGAGTGTTGATCTACTTGAGGGTAGGAAGGCTCTGCAGAGGTACTTGGACAGGATGGATTGATGGACTCAGGCCACTTGTATAAGGTTTAACAAGGCGAAGTGCCGGGTCCTGCACTTGGGTCACAACAACCTCATGCAACATCACAGGTTTGGGGAAGAGTGGCTGGGAAACGCACAGCAGGCTGATTACGAATCAGCAGTGTGTCCAAGTGGCCAAGAAGGCCAACAGTATCCTGGCTTGCATCAGGAATAGTGTGGCCAGCAGGACTAGGGAAGTGATTTTCCCCCTGTACTTGACACTGGTGAGGCCGCACCTCAAAAACCGTGTTTAGTTTTGGGCCCCTCACTACAAGAAAGACATTGAGGTGCTGGAGCATGTCCAAAGAAGGGCCAAGAAGCTGGTGAAGGGTCTGGAGCACAAGTCTGATGGGGAGCAGCTGAGGGAGCTGGGGTTGTTTAGTCTGGAGAAGAGGAGGCTGAGAGGAGATCTTATCGCTCTCTATAATTACCTGAAAGGAGGGTGTAGGAAGGTGGGGGTTGGTCTCCTCTCCCAAGTAATGAGCAATAGGATAAAAGGAAATGGCCTCATGTTGCACCAGGGGAGATTTCCATTAGACATTAGGAAATATTTGTTCACTGAAAGGGTTGTCAAGCACTGGAACAGGCTGCCCGGGGAAGTGGTAGAGTCACCAGCCCTGGAGGTATTTAAAAGACATGTTGATGTGGTGCTTAGGGACATAGTTTAGTGGTGGATTTTACAGTGTTAGGTTTACAGTTGGACTCGATGATCTTAAAGATCCTCTCCAACCTAAACAATGCTATGATTCTATAATGCAAACAGAGAGATCATTCGTGTTTAGATTGTTGCTTTTACCAGGTTTAAAATATTTTAAAAACAAAATAAAGGCACAAAACCAAACAGGATCTTCTCTGAATTTCCTAACATTTGTTTCCTTGTGCAGTAAATGTTCCACCATGTTTTTTTCCATAATTATTATTAAATAGTCCACTTGTGCTGCTTGAGTTTACTGTGTGTATGCACAAGGTAAGCACAGGTACTGGAACAGAATTGCATTACGTAAAGAGTATATAAGTGTGCAGAGCAGAGCGTAGCGGATATATTTCTGAACTATCCTTAACTAAACCACTACTGTGTATATGTTTATGTTTATGTTTAACCAGTTTATTCAATCACTCCAGAACTCTAAGGGCTACTGGGCACAAGAAGCTCTGCCTCATATCATTTGACATTGCAGAGATTCATCCCACACACACATCATGTGTGAGTATAAGAAACAAACTCGAAGGTAGAGAACATTGAAGAAAGCCTTAAGACAAACACTGCATTTAACTTCTTTCATTCATACCTGGCCCATTTGCTTGTCTGTTTAGAGGACCAATAGAACTTTTGGAAATTTTGTGCCTGTGTGCAAAGGCACACGAATGCATGCTCATATGTATTAACTAGAGTTCTGAACCACAGCGTCTCATCTCCAGGCCTTTTCTTCCTCTCTCTCTTGACTAACTCCTGTGATGCTTGCAGGAGTAACATAGTTCTATTTATACAAGTTCAAGTCCCCAGTTCTGGAGGATCATAATTACAAACCACTTTACTCCATCAAATAACACTTTAATAACAATTGCATTGGAAGAGAAATTTGTTGAAACATTCTTTTCAGACATGAATGTAAAAACATGGGTCGTAACTGAAGTCTTGCACCACTTTGGTGTTACAGATGGGCCACATTAGTCTGTTGAGCTGTATGAAACACCTTTCAATTTAAGAAAAAATAACAAAACAAAGCAAGGGGGAGCTTTTATTGCATTAGCCAAGGATGAGGAGCTTTTAGCGTACATAGCACACCATTTCCTTCTAACTCCTTCCTATACTTTTTTGTCAGTTACTTAATTAGGATGAGTAACTTGCACTGACCCTTCACAATGTCCTACTTAGTTTTCTATTTGATTTATCCCAGAGCTTTGTTTGCTACAGCTGTTAAAGCATGGAAACAGCTGAAAGGAATAATACTCTGATTAATTTTGAGATTTCAGAACTAGTTTTCATTACAGGGTAAAAATGCAACAACTTCTTTGTTTTGGAAAAGGATGTGAAGACAAAGGGAATAAACCAGAAAGCACAAGATATGCTCATGCAGAAAGATAGTTAAGAAACTCACACGAGATCTATGCAAAGCAAACTCTGAATGCAGCAGAGAAGGTTCTTAATCCTAAATCGCGTGTGTTTTAGGTGTGATCTTAAATATCAGCTGCTGACAGCTCTAGACTCTTTGTGACTGTCTTGTAGAAACATTCCAACTAAAAATAGTTAGAATTATTTTTTAATTTTAAACATTCTATTTTAAATTGAATGGAATTTTCAGTTAGAATGCTTCATAAGAAATACATTCTTAGCTGTAAAAATATATGTTTTGGGTTTCACTTTTTCATTTTTGTTTTCTGTTCATTTTTTTCTCCTTTATATAATAAAATAGTCTAGAGTTTTCCACAAGATTTTCTCTCACTCTCATGCCGATACAAATTTTATTTGTTATGTTTCTGTGCTTGATTTTTTGACATCTTGGCAGACATTTCATCTAGTCTTACTTTGTGAAGCTTGGTAGTGTTGTGATTGACTTTGGATAGGGAGAAAAAAACTCCAGCCAGCACATGTCAGCTGTGTTTCAGAAACCAAGAGAGAGAAGTGAAGTAGTATAAATAGGAAAATAATTAGATACTGATTTTATTAAGAATTTCTAGATACTGCCAGTACCTTTTGCTGTGTAGTGATATAAATAAAACGGTAGAGAGTGTAAAGTAATCCTTTCCTAAGTGCCTGTCAGTGTATTTGTCATCCAGTAATCATATTTATTATTTGAAATGATATGTGAATTTAGTTCAGGACATGAGAATTATTTCTGTGGTACAAGCATAAAAATAATTTATTTCCCTATGCCCCACATTTATGGCAAATACAATTTTTAGATGATTGCAAATCAAATATTAAAAGTTTATCAAAGTTACATGAAAATGTAGAAGAAATGGGATACAGGGAAAAGAGAATGTGAGAGGATAAAATAACAGAACAAAAGCACCCATCAGCTGAAATATAACATTGAAAGAAATAATCAGATTAGAATAGCAGCAGAAAAACTGTTCTGAGACTTCGAAGAGATAGTGATTTATTCTCAGAGCAACCTTAATAAATGTAGTCATTTTTTCTGACCATTACCTCAGAACCACACAGCATAGCTTTATGTTTGTTGAATAAAAGCTAAAAAAATCCCACCTTTACTAGAGTGACTTTGTTGCAGCTGGCCAGATAAGTGCATATTGCTCCTAGAGGTGATCATGTAACGGAAGATAATGAGACTGAAGGATTAGTTTTGGAAGTAAGGAGATGAAAATCTAATCTATCAAGCTAAATTCTGCTCTTGCACCTCGCAGTACAAACTTAGTGAAGCCATGAACAGAACTGGTTTGAAGTGCCTCAGCAAAAACTGTGGATTTGCTACACAGTTTGCTAGTTTATGCCTGATATGTTCAAAGGGGAAGTCAAATCCCATTATTTTTAGAGGAAAGTTGGATGGAGTGAAGGCTTCCTGCCAGAAATGTAATGCCTAATTCAAGCCCCACAGAGACCACTGGAAAAAATCCTCTTGACCTCAGTGGGCTCTGTAACAGGTAGCAAGGTGCTGCATACCCTTAGCTCCTTTTGCCTCCCAGAGTTGGCATTGCAGAAATTCACAATCAATGCAGCAGCAACATTTTATTGCTGCAGTCAGTGTAAGTCTAATTAAAACTGTTGGTAGGAGCTATATCAAAGCTTGTGCACTGTGAACAACACTGGTGGAAATGTAAGAGTTAAAACATTGTACCAGCCAATGCAGTCAGGCTGTGTCTTGCTGTAGAGACTGTGTCATACACAGAGTGTTGCAGGCCATATCATCAGTGGAATCCTCCTTCTTCCTCTTTCCTTCTTCCATTAAGAAACATATGTTATCACTCTTCACAGAATTTGCAACTTTTTTTTTTTTTCTCCTGCATTTTACTATGGAAACAATCCCAAACTCTGATAACACAATATGGATTTCAGTAGTAAGCAGTAATTTCAGAACTATTTCTACTTCAGCTACTGAATGTAACTACTTTTTTAGGTTACCGAAAGGATCAGATATTTTGAGCCTATTCCTTGCTTGTTGCAAAGGGCCTATCAACATAAAGTGTATGTGGTTCTCTTTAAAGGGAATTGCAGTGTCATATCTAAAACTGCAGTGGCAACTTGTTCTCATCTCTCTGTCCAAAGCCTAGTGCAGTGAAAAACTGAACTCAGATGAGACATTTGTGTGATACAAACATACAACGAGACCAGGAGATTCATGAGTAGCAATAGGATGTGTTTTGAGAAAATGAACCAACTGAAGTATCTAAGGCAACCTGAAGAAGTCAAGTATAGAATAATCTGAGAAGGAGATGTTTTGATCAATTATATTCTTTCTATCTTCAGCCATTTGAGACTGAGAGATGTTTGACAATGCTGCACTTCAACCTGAGTGTTACACAACCTTGACCTCTCACAGTGCTTGCCAGTTTAGTCTTAGTGGCAGAAACTCAAACTAAACTCTTTATTTGAAAGCAAAGTCACAAATGACTCAGCTTTTGGTATATGGGCAACACTTGCATAACTGCCAAACCACATCACTTTCTGCTGCTAGATGAAGACAAGGAATTTTGGGTTCAAAAAATATTATTACTAGCTTTGTAGAAATTAGTTGAATTATATGGATGAATAATAGGAAGTCTTTCTATCATTAGAGAAGTTCTTAGTTGTTTGTACTCTTGATGACTACTTATATGTATTTAATTATTATTTATTAATTGTATTCCTAGTGCATGAGAGTATCTGAATTCCACATGCCTGACAGAAACAGGATGTGATGCATTCAGCATCACCATTTGAGCAATCACTCCAGTGATTGGAGTCACCAAGTACATTTTATGCATGTATTACATGTATAAATATATATGTTCGCTTTTAAGTACATGTCTTATTTAGAGGCACTCAGGATGAATTGGTCTGGTGCAATCACACTGAAAATGACAGCACCCTTTGCACTTGCAGGTTTGAATTAGAACTGAGTAAAAATTGATACATTCATCCCCACAGGAAATTTTACTGTTGAACTGTCAAGAAAATCTTGCAAGGATTTGTTCAACAGACCACTCTGAATCATTCTCAACATCTTCCAGTGAGCTGTATGTGCTGCAGAAAAGGTTTCAGCAACATAGAAAAGCCCAGAGATAGCTCAAGCTGCCATACATCTTTATCCAACTGCCAGACTTGAGAATTATACATGAGGTAGGACACAGGCTGGGCTATGTGATCTTAACTTTCAGAAGGAACAAGAGATGTGGCAATAATAAGCCCATTGAACTACAAGACTACTACCAAATTAGAATATTTACAGTATTTATGTTTTATTCTGATGCAGCGCTTTCTTACAATTTATTGATTTTAATGATTTATTTTATTTAACATCATGAAAAATGAAAATTTTTAATTTTCAGAAATATAGTTTTAAATAAGATTAAAAACCTTGATGACTCCCTCAATAAGAAAAATTATCTGTTGCACATATGCCTCATATCTGCTGGGAGGCAATAGATTTGGGTGTATGTGATCTGGGAAATCTCTGGAGTACATTGATGGCAATTTCTCAACACAGACAACTGATGAGGTGACCAGAGATTCTCTGCTGGCCTTGTTTGTCACAATCAAAAAAGAAGTGGTTGGGTATGTGATAGCCAAGGGCAGTCTTGACTGCAGTCGCTATGAAACTATGGAGCTAAGATCTTGAGAAAAGCCCAGAAGACAGAATTATAGAATCATTTAGGTTGGAAAAAACCTTTAAGATCAAGACAAACCATGAATCTAACACTTCCAAGTGCCACTAAACCATGTCCCTGAGCACCATGTCCACACATCTTTTAAATACCTCCAGGGGTGGTGGCTCTACCACTTCCCTGAGCAGCCTGTTCCAGTGACTGACAACCCTTTCAGTGAAGAAATTCTTCCTAATATCCAAACTAAACCTCCCCTGGTGCAACTTGAGGCTGTTTCCTCTTGTCCTATCACTTGTTACTTGGGAGAAGAGACTGACACCTACCTTTCTATGCCCTCCTTTCAGGCAGTTATAGAGAGCGATAAGGTCTCCCCTCAGCCTCCTTTTCTCCAGGCTAAACAACCTCAGCTCCCTCAGCCACTCCTTGTAAGACTTGCTCTCTAGACCCTGCACCAGCTTCATAGAGTCACAGTTGTGGACTTCAGGACAGCAGATTTCAACTTGTTCTGGGACTCACGTGGCAGGATCCCACAGGAAACTGTGCTGGAAAGTAAAGGTGAACAGGAAAGCTGGTAAAATTCAAGGACAGCTCCTCAAATCACAGGATCAGTCATTTCTAACAGACAGAGAGCCAGCACAGGGGAACACGGAGCTCCTGACTGAGGTCAGAGGTGAATAGGAAGCACTCAGAAGTGGAAATGGAGGTGAACTGCCTGGAAGGAACATAAAACATTGCCTGAACATGGAGAGGTGAAGTAATCTGGTTCTCAGCCTAACTAGAAACCACTGAGGGATGTGAAGGATGAGAAGAGAGGGTTCCTCCCAAAAGACAGGCCAAAGTTAACATGGATCTGCTGCTCAGCAGGCAACCTCGTGACCAAGGGTGTTGAAAAGCCAAAGTCCTCAACACATTTTTTTTTGTCCCAGGTGTCACTTGTAAGATCTGCCTTCAGGCTCTCAGGGCACCATGGAGGCTGTGGGCTACTGGAGGTTGTAGCAACTGTCCCACCACCCCCAGCTGGGGAACAGGGCAGGCTGGTGATCAGCTGGGGCAACCCTAGCCCTGGGCATTGGGCACTTCCCTGAGAAGGGGACAGGATCTGTGTAAGAGAGATGCAGCTTGGCAAGTTTTATGTCACCTGAAAAATGCCTTGTAGCCCAGAAAACTTGTAGCTACATCTATGTTGCATTTTGCTCAGGATTTAGTAGATCTTATTGTTTAGGTTAAGAAATATCCTTCAGAGTAGGTTAAGTTTTAAATAACCCAAGTCTGTTAAGCTGGATGGTTTCCTGGACTGTCTCCATAGCTGGTAATTGCCAAAAAAAAGAGTATTTGTTGGAAAAATATCAAGAAATGTGAACTCAAACTAGGTCAATCAGCTGCCATTTAATATGTTGGACAGAAATACAAAAAAATGTAATGATGGTAATTTTACTTGAAATCGTTTCAGGAGAAATCATATATACAATGATCTCTACAAAGCACAATTATACATACTGCTGTTTGCTGCGTTCTTCTATATATCAGTGGGACAAAATCCAGAAAACATTGCCATGTTATTTTGAAGAATATGGCTGTCCAAAAAGATCTTTTCAACTCCCTTTCCCCCAGTAATGTCTCAATTAAACAAAATAAAAACTTCATACCCTATGTTAGTCAGCAACTGCCCTCCTCTTTTTGTTTATGAGTGTGAACCTACACAAACTGTTTTATTTCCTTCCATCAGGAATAGATAATTTGATCAGAATCAAAATATGCAATACTATTTGTACATGGATATCACATAGTGATTGCTACTGACTGGACACTTGCTTGAGTGGATAACTCATTTTTTGCTTAACCACGGGCAGTTATAGTAGTTCTCCAATTCAGTGTGCTGCACGTGTTTTTATTGTGTAGGTACAGTGCCTAGCATGCTAGGATACATGCTAGTTATAAACTTTAAGAGGTCTTGTGATTTTTCACCAATGATTTAAAGAAAAATAGACGGTGACAGTAAGTGACTCATTTGAGGACCTAAGAGATAAAATATAGAGAAGGCAGTAGTTGAAGAAAGAGAAAATGAAGGAATATTATATAGGTAAAATGATGTTTTATATAGTTTAAATATTTGGACAAAGGCTTGTAAACAGTGTCTGGCTACTACATGACTTTTCTCCAAAGTTCACTTGCCTCCCTATCAGTGAAAGGATTACCTAAATCCCCTCAAAGTTACTAAATGATGCATCCATTTACAAGATACAGACTGCTTCTGTGCATAGCCATTTATGTCACCTCTGCTACCTTCATGGAACTGTTTCTGCAACAATTCCTGGTATTCAAAAAGTAAATGGGGAAGCAAAGTGACAATGACTTATATTTAGGCTACATTTCAGAAAGACATTTGGTGCTTCTTGCATTTCTGTATAAATTTATTTTCAACACTATGATTTCTATTGTCAAGCCTGAAGGAATGCCTGCAATAGTCCTGCTGTGGAGTGGGGTCTGCTTGTTTTTCACTCTTAGTGAAAAGGTAGAAACAGAGGGAACTTGCTGCAGGAGCCACAGCATTGCAGAGACTCTTCATCTGCCAGTGGGCATGGGTAGTTTATTTGTTCTATGTCTAGAAATGTTAAAAACCAGAGAAATAATGAAATTTAATTATTTTGCTGAAGTGTTACCCAAGGCTTATTTCATTCAGCATTTATGTGCTGGAATTTTTTATAGTGTATCAAGCCGCATAAACTTATGTACTGACTCTTAGTCATGATATGAAGTCTGTGACAACCATCCACTTAGAATGGCATGTTGTTTGTTTTTCTTTTCTCATTCAGTCTCATTGAAATTAAAATATTGACAGGAACACTTTCTATGGGGCATACAGGTTAACAGAAGAACTGATGTTAGATAGGCTTTTCTGGATTAAAGTTACAAATTTATGCAGTAACACACACATAATCCTGAACTAAATAAATTTTTTACATAAATACAGACATAAGGTAAGAACTAAATGAAGATTTTAACATCTCCAATATGTTAGATTCCTAGAAACAATAACTATATTTTACTTTCATTAATTAAAGTGCAACATGGAACTTGCAAAAAAATACAAGATAGTTACTGACTTTTGCTTTCATTCTCATAGTGGTGTTTCTTTTTGTCTGTTTTCAATTAAGTAACAATTTGTGGTATTTCTTTTGCTGGGAAGATATGGTTACTCTGACGTCTTTCAATTGAGTAACTTTTGGAACTTAGGGGATCAGTAATGGCTCCTCCTGCTCCAGCTTAGGGAATTGATAACCACGTCCAAACCTTCTCATCTCTAAATTAATGGTTTAAGTCCACAGGGAGACAAGGATGACTGAAAGTCATTACATATGATGTCTGTTCCATGGCAGAAAGATGTGATTTTGGTTTAGTTCCTAATATGCAGGTGTTCGTGTCATAAAAACATCACCCCAGTTTACAGTAATTGCTATCCTTTTTTTCTTGTTTTGTTGTTTTTTTGTTTTGTTTTGTGGGTTTTTTTTTGTTTTTTGGTTTGTTTTTTTTTTTTTTTGAATGGGAGAAGAGGTAAGGCAGCTGAATACACCGCAAGATAAGTGTCATGCCATGTTTCTTATTACCTACCCTGATGAAGCAGAGAGCCCTTATGGTCCTCAGCGATGCATTGCTCTGACGTATAAGACCACTTGCATGGTTCATTGCTATTGCTACTGTGTAGATGAACAATGTGCTCCAGGTGCCATGTTGCCACTTTTGGCACCTACATTAATTTTTAAGGGCTGGACACACAGCCAGTGTGAACATTGAAGCTATATCAATTCATACCAACTGAGAAGCTGACAAAACTGTTAAACCTTACTTGCATCCATAGCAACACCAACTCACAGGCACATAAGTTTCCACCTGTGGTCTATCAGTGAAAACTGAAATGGTGATTGTACAGCCATGCTGGGGATACCCAAGTAGGATGAATACCTCAGTCACTCCAGAGTGTGGAAATTACATGCTTTTGAGCTAAAAATCCATATTAGTGTGATACAGGGTCTAAATGCCCATATTCTGCTGGGAAACTTAGGTGGGAGACATGAAAAAGTGCTTCCCCAGGACATCCCAATCATTTCTCTTCCTGAACGCTGGGCACAGTGCCCATAAATACTGGCAGCTCTAACATATGCCTTTTTTCACGTTGAGGCTGCGGAGTTGTCAGTTCTCAGGAGTCTGGTTGTGTGGGTGCTACCCATGAGATTTCAGCCAGGGGTGAAACCAGACTCTGAACGATGCCAGGAACTCCAGTTTTCATGTCATCCCAAATCTCATTCCAGACAGAGGAATCCACCTCCTGTCACCAACTGCCTCTCTGCCCAATTTGCCTCCCTTCCAGAAAAGAGATTTACAGCTAAAGTTTCCCTCTTTCTCCTAAAGTCCAGTGTCACCGTTTAAGGCTGGACCAGCGCTTAAGGTGGGTGGCAGATGCTCTCTGTTAACCCCGGCCTTTCCCAGAAGGGGAAGGAGAGAGACTGACAGGTTGAAATTTAAAACAAAACTTTAATAAAATAGTAACAGTGAAAA
>NW_009603283.1:0-15877 GCF_000690535.1 Cariama cristata
GGCCTTGCTAAAGTCCAGGTAGACCACAATAATAACTCTTTTCACAATTTAAAGAACATTAGACGATGTTCTTAGTTGATTTGTCCATGAAAGGTGAGCAACTACATCTCCTACACTCATCCAGGTGGACTCAACAAAGTTGTCTGTGTTCAGTTTTCTGATGTTCCTTTCACCAGTGTGTTAGTAAATCTCTGGACAGAACTGGATACGGTTTCCTATATGACCGGTATAGAGGTGGCTGTACAAGCGATCTGAAAAACTGTTACATTCATTGTTCAGAACTACAGAAGTATTATTCATGCAGCAGTGTGGGCCTCCATTCTTCTGTTACTCCTGCCTTTAATTTACATATCATGACAATTGTTCCTTAGAAATAAAAAAACCCCACGTTATTCTGAGTACTGTGTTCCCGTGTGATACATACCAGGTTTTTTTCTTGATCTGTCAATGATTTTATGGCTCATTCCCTTTCCTTCTGTATTAATACAGTAGTAACATACTGGATATTTGGGAAAGTCACGTCGCAGGTTGTTATTCTCCAGATATGTGAGACAGAGGGGAAGAGGAAGGGGAAGGGAAAGGCAAAGGGGAAGGAAGAGAAAAAGACAGAAAGACAGGAAGGAAGGAAAAGAAAACTGAGAGGGAGAAGGGGAAGAGGGAGGGAGGACGGAAGGAAAATGGGCAGCTACCCTGCGGCTAGAGGTATCAACACATCTGATTGCACTGCGAAACGGAGCTGAGTGAATTGAAGATGAAAGCATGAGTCAAGAGGTGGTTTCTTCAGTCAGTTCTCCTCTATGGAAACCTATGGGGATAACAAGCCTGTTTACATCTAAAATTTTTCTCTCTGATAAATCTGTGCTTTATTTCTGTTTATTTAACATATTTTTTCTCAGTGGCTGCATCCTGAATACATCAACATCCTTAATCTCATTCTACCATGCTGTAATATAATTGACCCCCTCCTTCTTGATTCAAAGCACATTTAGAATTATCTGACATGAGTCTGTTCCGTGCTGTCTAATGTCACGATCTCTTCTGACTTCATATGCCAAGCAGCCTTGGACTAAATTTGCACTTAGACGGAAGACCTTCTGAAAAATACATCTATACAAAAAAACCCAGTAGTTTTGGTAGTTCAGAACATAAGGTTATTCTCTGTGAGTAGGCAATCCAGACCTTTACAGAAAGGTGCTATAGAATTTGCTATAGGATTATAAAATGCTATACGATTTTAAAGCAGACTAGAAGATTCTTTAGTAGGGAGTCTATGCCCTGTTGTATTTTATGGCCTTGGCTCCTTCATAGTGATAAATCCTGACTGATTCAAATGGTCATATAAAGGGCATTTTCTTCAGCAAGCTACATATAAAACATGCTATGGTTTCAAAATCAGGCTCCATTTTCAACCGTAAACATCTATAGATGTTTGTAAGTTTCATTCTGCCATCTTGAAGATATGACCAGCAAAATACTCCATAGCATGTACTATGGGAGCAATTGGATTATCGCAACTGTTAAAGAAATGAAAATCTATGAGGTTGTGCAAACCTAATATAATAATGACTGTAGAAGGAAGCTCAGTAAACACTGATTTATTCCTGTGGGCTATTAGTATTTTCCCATACATCACCATGTAGATCTGTACCGATTCTTTTTCATAGGATCACAGGGAAATTCAGGTTGGAAGGGACCTGAGGAGGTCTCTAGTCCAACCTTCTGCCCAAAGCAGGGTCAGCTCTGAGGTCACACCAGGTTGTGCAGGGCTTTATCTCGTCCAGTGCTGGAAACCTCCAGACACAGAGGCCGGACAACCTCTCTGGGCAACTTGTGAATCTCTCTTGTTGCCATGTATGCTTGCTGCCTCTTATCCTCCAAATGTGTATCACTTCCTTAGCTAAGGCTTTTCTTTTGGTTTGTGTGTTGTCATAGCTATGTCTTAATCCCTAAATTGGATTTATATTGGTGCACCTTAATGCCTGTAAAAAATCCTGGTGATACTGATTAGATTATGCCCAAGTGCAAAGGCATCCGTACCAGTCCTGCTGCAGGACTGCAGACTTTGCAGACTTCCTCCGTAAGCAAAGGAAAACAAGTATCAAGTGAAAAATAATTATTTCAGACGATTTCAACTTGCCATTTAAAGAAATACATTTCCTGTAGATCTCACTTTCTGAAATAAAAACAAAAAATCCCACAAAACCCCACTCCGTTAGATTTACATACCCAGCTTTGCTAAATTATATAAGAAACTGGAACAGCAGGTGCCTTTAAAACAGTCCATGTTGAATCCTGAGGAGCTTGATATGATGCAGTAATGATCTGCCTAGAATTATACGAAATTTTCTATTACTTTAGCAAAATGTCATATCAGTATGCTGGCTTATCCCACATATTTAGAGATAGGCAAATAAATGAAAGCAAGATTGGAGACTGTGACATAAAAATAGAGAAAACAGGAGTGTAATATATACTGTCAGATAAAAGTAGCCTGAAGGGAGATGAAAAACCAGTTTAAATACCCTGAAGGAAGCAATATCAAGGAATGAAGAGAATTACTCACACTATGTAGGAAAGCTAAACCAACTTGTTTTTACCAGGACTTGCAAATTTGGGCAAGACAATATGAACATTTTAGGAGAACAAAAATGTATAACTGGGACTCCAGCAGGGAGAATGCCACACTCAAGTTTCTTGAGACCTTTGCTCTTTTGCTGGTCAATCAGTTGCACCCTGGCCATTCATCTGTCCTCTTCCTCAATGGCAGGTGCTCCAGGCCTCTGCCACCCATGTTGATCATCTTGGTTGGCTGGAGCTCAGTTCAGCACAGTGCTCTTCTCTCCCTGGCAATGATGGGGTTAATTAGTGCCCACCCAGGTCTTACCTATAATAGAAACACCTGTGAGAGCCCACTTGTTTCAGAGAAGGCTAATTTGAAAGCATGAAGGCTGTCACGCATCTCCACATGAAGACTGGCCCATAGCCTCACTGTGGTCAGCGGTGGAACCCCATTGCACCCTACCTGCTAAACTACACCTACGTTAGCAAGTAGCAGCCACCACCGGGAACGGATCAGCAGAACAAAAGCCCTGTCACTGAGGATGGGATGCCCACACCACATGTATTTCAGGGGGTTTCCTTCAGATTACAGCTAGTCCAGTCCTGTCTGCTGTGTGCTCACTACCAAGTAAAATGGGCAAGTGTGCTCCTGGAGTACCTCTTCCAGCCTGGTTTCATCTGAGATGGCTCTAGTTTAGGTGCTCTGAGACCACCCTGAACAAAAGCAGAGAAACTGTGGATGATTGGGAGATTCATTTCAAAAGTGCACTCTTGATTCAAATTAAAATGCTAATAGAGATGAATCCAATTGTTCAGAGTTTCCAGGCAATTGCCTTCTTAGCCATCTTCAGCTGGGTCAGAAAAATCTGGGCTTCCTTCCCAGCATGAAGCTCTCCTGTCTCTGCATTTTTACATCTGTGTTACTCACCCTCGCACTTCCAGTTTCTGCAGGAAGCATCGAGATCAACGATTTTCAAACTTCCCTACTTTGTAGAGCCCTAATATATTTATTTTTTCATTGGAAATGGCAGCCCATCTATATCCTATTTAAACAATAAGGTTGCCTTTCTCTGATACCTTCTCCAAAGCCAAGGACCCCAAGGAAGCTGCCAAAGGTCTCCAGAGATTCAGAGGCCCCAAGAAGGAAACCATTGCTTTAGACTACCCACAGAACAAAGGACAGAGCCAATAATCAGTAACACAGTATTTACGGTCGATGCCCTAATTCTGGAGAGGTAACAATGCCTCTTCCAATGCTCTACTACTCCATGCCACTGCATCTCTCCCATATGGTTCAGGATTAAATCAAAGTAATCAAACAAGGGAAAGAAAATTCCACATATGTTACAATTAGATGAAAAAAACGTCCTTTTCATAGCTAAGCATCACAGATCATCTTTGATTATAAAGACAGTTTATTAGTTATGATGACACCACCTAGGCCAGAATCTGTTGCAATAATAGGGAAGATGACAGCATAACCAAAAAATAAAAGAAAATGAAGGCAGGCATTGTCTTCATTATTCCTTTATACTGTAATATCTTCTGCAGGATAAATCAAGTGGATTTTACAAGCTGTGTGTTACAGTAGAGATTCATTTTTCATAGCTTTCATACACATTTTTCTGCATTACGCAAACAACTGCCAAATAAAGACTAAACTGTGCTTTTGGAGTGAAGCCATCCCTCAAGCAGTTTTGCATGAATTGCATTGTGTTTATTGGTAGCCTCAGACAAACAAGCAGTAGCCCTGACTAATGACAACAAATGTAATAAAATAGTTATGCCTCATTGCTTCCGGAAAAGAGGACAGAGGTAGCATAACTACGTTCCTGCTCATTCTGATGTTACACTGATGTTGCTGTCACTGCCAGACAGGACAGACATCCTTTCCCAAATTATTTCCTAAGGAAGGAGTGCCTGACCAACAGCAAGTAAACTAGGTATGACACAGGTTACCTGGATTTAATTTCTTGCCTTGATGAAGACTTCCCACATGACTCAGACAAGTCATTTTTCTGTCTCTCTGTTCCCAAGCATTACGCATGGAAATAGTTACTTACTTCAGCGCGTATTAAGAAAATGTTCATTGCATATTACGACAGACTATGGCAAGAAGAGTCAGACAGTCCAAGATACTTCCCATGTGGGATGTCTAATTGTTTTGAGACATGCTATATACAAGCATAATAACATTGTTATAATAAAAGATCCTGATTCGTTATTGTAATTATCTTCCCAGGAATACATGGAAAAGATTATACCCGGCTAATATTTCATAATATTTTTCTTTAGAGCTTGAGAAATCGCTGGGATGTTGAAATACAACTGCCAGCATTCCTTTCCCAAACCAAGACTGGAAACACAGGATTTAGTGCGGCAGCACCATCTGTTGGCAAATTTGTCACCAAGTTATCTAAAACGCAAATAGAAAATTATCAAAGCAGACCATGAAATGAAATGCTAAGATATAATCTGCAAACTATATCTTCAGCTGTATCATCTTACTGCCAAGACCCATATGTGAAACCAGGACCCACAGCAAGGGGCACCCATATTATTAGTGCTGCAGAACTATTCTTCCATATGAAACATTCTTTTACTATAGGCAACATTTTCTTGAGCCAGAATTTCACATTTTTTACCCTTGGTAATTTTGCAGCAGCAAAAGCTGCCTAATTTGCACAGAAGCTTCAGATTAAAATCAGGGTGGTTCTTCAAAGTGAGTATACGCAGAAAAGAGTGTTCCTGGAAGAGGCAAAGCCATCGTAAGTGGCAAACAGTTTATCAAGCTGTCAGCAGTGTCAGTTCTGGCTGCGAAATCTGAAAGAGCAGCAAATGTAAGGTTAACGAGTGATTATTACTTCAGGAAGGATGGCATTCACATAACTGTGAAGACAGGGAAATCTCACAGCTCTTACTGATGAGAATGTTTTTCCAATGTGGAATAGTAAGTCAAATTACTAGAAGATTGTAAGGAAAATACGCATCTCATCACCTTAAGCTCAGAAACAGGGTTTAGTGTGCAGATAAATATTTTGCTCGCTGCTATAGTTTTTTATGGGGATGTTAAGCAGGGATGATGGCACACCATAATAAAGGTAAATGACATGGAAAGGAAACTGCTATCAGCTGTAGGGAGCTGAGAAACAATCTGGGGAAAAAAAAAGACAACAAACAATTTCACCAAATAAACTCAAAATTAAGAAAATCTATCGTCAATCTAACCTCATGTAATGTCTTCACCTTTTACATATAGTGTGTGAGCCTTTCTAGATCAAGAACCCATCCTCAGGCAGGTGCTGTTGTGCTCCGACTACACCATGTAGTTTACACATGCCCATTGCTCGGAAGCATACCTGCCACCACTTATTATTGCAGGGCACTGTTCTTGTTTAAGGCTTGACCTACGGTGCTGGGACCATCCTAAGGCAGACCTGGCCATCATATCACTTGTTCTCCAGCCAAGCATTCACTCAGAAGGGCTGTTCCAAAGCCTCTGTGGTCTTCTACTGCCAGCACAAGTTTAGCGTGCAATGCACTTGATCCCACCGGGACCTGTTCTCCAACCACAAGAGCCTGAAGATAAGGATCTCCAGCGTCTCTTACACAAAAAATATCGATACTTTGTCATAGACCTCTAATAACTGATTGTCTGCTCATATACTTTATGCAATAACTCATTTTTATTATGGATTTCGGCTTAAACAGCTGGTGACACCACTATTTGCATCCTGCTTTGGAGAATTCTGAGTCCAGCTGGACAGGTTAAATTACAAGTATCCTGGGTTTGCGGGACCTACTTCTAATTACTCATGTCTGACAACATGATCAGTGTCAGCAGTTTCAGTGCTTAGCTTCTCATACCGGTTACACATGATCAATTGCACAGCTTTCTTCCGTTTTAAAATTTCTCACTGACTGACACATCCATTTATTTACAGTTAAATAGACACAGGCTACAGATTTCACTTCCATCAGGGCGACAGGATAAAGGAAAATACGAACAGTGTGGAGAACAAACAGCACTTGGGTCTCCTCATTCCTCGCTTGGTCTCTCACTGCCAGCAATGGAAATTTTTGAAGGGATCAGCATAGGACATGCTACAGAATGTGGTCTTTTCCACTTTTTACTGCAACAGGATTTTCACTTTAGTTCTAGGAAAGTGACTCTACAGCAGGTTTGTACACTCTAGCCTCTTTGCAAGAATAACAGCGTTCATTGCTCTCCAGATGGAAGCATTACCCGCAAACAACTGCACTGACATTTTCTTGTTCGCCCTCTTACTCTCCTGCCACAACCACATTAATAAGTGAGTAAGAGCAGGAAATAGAGACCAAGTTGTTTCAGACGACTAATAGAGTTCAGATACCCTAATTAATTTGGTGTCCAACATAAGGCATCTTAGAAGAACCTCAATTTTTCAGCAAATAGTCATTCAGTATTATATGAAGATAAAATAACATTTAATAATCTCAAAGGAGAAGCCAAGTACCAATTTAAAGCAAACAGGAACATCTTTGGGTTTCATTAGGACTTCTCACAGACTTGGAGATAAAGGAATTCTATAATATTTCTGAAATACTCACTCGTGCCTATCTAGAAATTATGCTTTTGTACCCTGCACATTTGAAAGTGCAGTCACTGTGCACTTCCGTACTACGCTGAACTGAACTCCATATTTGCAAAGTATTTTTGAATAAGGTGGTCTTTTTTTCCCCCTGTATTGCAACAAAACAGAAGGATAATGTATTTTTTGTAACACTACTGACAAAATACCAGAGCACTCCACTAATAGCATCTTTTCCTTCACCAGCGCTCTTTGATTTCATATCATCGTTTTGGTTCCCCAAATTGAATATTTCATCTCCTTTTGAGATGAAAGTTAAATATAAAGAACTGGTAAGCATTATGATAATGATCTCTAAATACAATTCTAGGGACCTTATTATTTATTCTACAAACATTTGTATTTTCATTAACTAAGTTCATTTTGGGTTAACCCTCTCCTAGCTTCTGCCTCGACAGAAAAGAGGGCTGTTGGCAAAACCACTCTAAGGCTTTTCCAACGCTCAGGTGTTACAATGTAATCCACAGTCAACTTTACCTCTGGCATCTGCAACACCTACATTTTTGCCTAAAAGACACCTTACCTGTGAATATGCTTTCCCTGCATATGTGCAAACCAGATGCCTGAACTTTGTGGTTATCTCAATATTTTGGCACGTTTTCCACAAAGTACATGCATATTGGGTCTTAACCATGTGTTCTGTATCTGTGTTCTAGTATCTATATTCTATATCTGTATTGATATCTATATCTACTTATTGTTCGTATTTCCTGCCATCTTTTGCTGTGTTCTAACCCAGCTCATTCAGTATCTTCATCACGTAATCGTTGTGGGTTCACTATCAGTTCCGTACATACTGCCCTATACATACTGCCCCAAACAATTTTATATTTGCACTGTCAAGAACAGGAAACGGAGAGAGGAGCACACATGAAATAATGCTCTGTTGTTGTAAACCTGGGTGAATGTTTTTCTCTGTCAGAACTTTGGCAAGAGGAGACTATGAAAGCTGCATTCACTCTAAAAAGCTGCTAGTTTTAAAAAGATCGCTAGTTGCAAAATGATAAGAGTTGCAGGGCTTGCTCTGGGGCTTTTCCTTTTTTTTTTTTTTTCCTCTACTGCATAGACCCATCTGCTCCAGCCTACTTGCCTTATAAGCCAGGTAGTGAGACTGATGCTATCTTGAACTGCTGTTTCAGTTCACTGATAAATAGATCAAGCACAGAATGCTTTATTTTTCTAGCTTATTTTATTGTGGTGACTCTTTCTAATGTCACATTAAAATTCTGCTGCCTCTATTTCCAAACTATCCACTAAGTTTAAAAAAAAAAATAAAATCATAGTTACCATAGAAACTATCTCTACAATACAGAACAATTTCTTAAAGAAGTCTGCAGAGGACTACTATCATCAGAGCCGTGATACAATGGTTCAGAAGAAATCAAGGGGCGGGCTGTGCTCCAGAGCTCGAATTTCTCACAAGTTTCTTGTAGTGATGAAGACTGTCTCTGCTGAAATAGGAATGGTTATTTGCACAGTGAACTGACTTATCAGTGAGTCACACAAGTATCACAAGTCCATTACAAAATAATAAGAGAGTAATAAAACCTATCCCTTCACATCTTCAAGTTGTTACACTTGTTAAGAGTATGACTGGGATGCTGCATCAGTCCCAGCCAATGGATAATATTCTCTGCATTGGTGTTCATATCTGTGAAAGAATGACAGAATTCCTCTGGATGGAAATAATGTGTTATCTGATTTTCTCCTGGTACTGACATCTTCCAGTCTTGTGATACTACGAGGAAAGCAAATCTCTTGTCATTTCAGCCCATAAATGCCTCCCTTTGGCATTAAAAAGTCTGTAAAAACCATAATTACAATTGCAAAAAAACAGAGACAAAACCCAAGTAACAGATCCCACACGCATTCCCAACGCATGACATCTCAGGCATAAGTGCAGACACTTTTCTACTCAAAGACGCTGCCAAATGAAAAAAATGTCAATGCTATTTGTTCCTGCTACTAAAAAAAATATGTTTTCTGAACTGCATTTCAAAATCACTTTGTATTGAGAATGCCTGCTGGAACACAATTCAGAGCTGTTGCAGGAGAATTCTGCTACCACCTTCTGGCTG
The DNA here is from genome assembly GCF_000690535.1 of Cariama cristata. Taxonomy (NCBI): domain Eukaryota; kingdom Metazoa; phylum Chordata; class Aves; order Cariamiformes; family Cariamidae; genus Cariama; species Cariama cristata. The sequence goes on from NW_009603283.1 coordinate 9,269, forward strand.
ACAGAAATACTTAGCACTTATTTAATCAGCATACACTGAGTTTGTAACGTGTTTGCTATTTTTTCAGTCTGCACTCTTCACACGTTACTGCCTCATTTTCTTTAATACAGAAATAGGAAGTAAGACACAAAAAAGTTACACCTTCATTTTGCAAACCTTTCTGATAAAAAGATAAAAACAAACTGCAAAGTCTAAATATTAATTTGAAAATTTTTAAGGATTTGAAAATCATTTTTTTAATTAAGAAGATTTAAACTTATCATAATCGAAATTAAACTTCTTGAGATAAAAGTGGTTTTTTTCTACTTGTTATCCCCCCCAAAAAAGTGTGGTGGTTCAATCCAGTTTATTTCATATAGTTATCAATGAACAGAGAAATTAATTGTTTACATCACCATAACAATAATTCACAAGAGGCGCAGTCTTGTAAAATCTTTTGCACCCTTCTACCGTTGCAAGTGTCATTTAGTCCCACTAACTTCACAGCACCAGAAACAAAGACAATCAGCATGCTGGATGGCTGCTTTTACTTCAATACAATTGCTTGCAGTAAATCGAATGAAAAAAGAGCATAACCAGAACACAGCCTTATTAGCTGTGTTATGACATTTTATAGCATTGCCACAATTTAGTCTTAAAACTTATGGAGTTACATAACAAAATCAGTACTTCCTTCTTTTGCTCTTGAGTAACTCTCCAGATTTCAGCTCAAGAAAAGCCTGAAGCTGTAAGATTAAAGGTTCAGAAACATGATGATAAACAAAAAGAACTTTGTATTTAAACATTTTAAATACCCTTATTTTTAAAACAACTGTTGATGTGGAGAACTGTCCAAGAGAGCACCTTGAATGAGTTTGGCAATACTGACCAAGTGGGAGTAATCACATGAGCAAAGAGTAGAGAAGTACAGTAAAAATCATCATTTTCTGTAACTAAGACCACGTCACTTCTTCTAATGTAAGTACTTCATGGTGCTGAAACAAGCGGTAAGAACTCCCCCTCACCATGCACAAAACCAGATTTAGTTGTGTTAGTTCCTTGCAGGATAAAAGGAAAAAAGGATGTAGCAAATGGAAGCTCAAGCCCTGCATGAAAATATCCACCCAATTAAAGCGAACATGTTACTACATAGTAGCTTTTAAGTATCTGATCTATATTTAGTTTCTGCTCTTCTCCCACTAGCATTCATGTAACCCATCAACTTTATTTTCAAATTGCTCTGGGTCACAGCACCAGTGCACTGTATGTACCTACATGAATTATCTGCATGTTTTCTCTCATCTGGGAAGCTGAATTTCTGAGATTCGATCATAGCATTTATGTTTAATTATTCACAGATTCTGTTGTATTTCATCCCTGTTTCAGGTGCAGGAAGGATGAGAAAGATCATTATAGTACACGCATCACTGCAAGTTATTACAAAGTACCACTCTACAGAATGGCTGTACAGATTGCATCAAATAGGTTTTATTCTCTGCAGTTAGGTCAAAGACATAGAAAAATTTAAATGGGGAGCCATCAGTGGATTATTTGGACTTAACCTATATCCTGTTGAACTCTGTAACAAAATTTCCAATCTCCTTAGCAGGACCTGAAAGCAGACTTCTGAAAACTTATTAAAAAAAAATGTTTTCTAGGTTTCAAAGGCCTCTTGAGAATCCAGCCATAAGTGACTAAGCCTCTCTCAAAATGAAATGCAGGCACGTAGGTTACTTAGATGACACCTTTGAAAATTCTGCCTTAAATGAATTCTTATGATCACACAGCAAGACTATGCTAAAGCCAGATATCAAAGGCAGGTGGTGAGCCTTAATGAAGCATCTACTTAAATTCAGGCCATGTTTTAGCAGCAAGCACTCAGGTGTATTATTAGAAGTGGTTGCTGTTTAATCTCTTACCTCCTGGGAAAAAAATGGGATTTAAAAAATGTTAGCAACAGAAAGCACAGAAGGGGGAGAAAAGTGTTCTCTCCTAAAAAGCCAGTTGTTCTGCTTCTCCACGAGATGTGATATTTTAATATGTTCTGCCCATCAAATCTGAGCACATTCAGTTGAATTGGAGAGTTTCTTGCAAATTCTGCAGGCTTTTGACTCTCTTAGCTTTACAGGGATTTACATTTGTATTTTAAACCTCTGCTAAGCTTCCTAAAGAGAGGATTTGTTTAATTATTCCACATTTTTATATTTCCAGATCTGAAACAGAGCTACCTGCCTTGACTCTCAATGAGTCCCCAGAATCCTTTTAACTTTCAATGACTCCCTGTCTGTTCCAAGAAAGTTGAGGGAGCCCAAAATGCCCTTTGTCACTGATGAGAAGCCAAAACATTTCTGTGCAACAGGTACCACCCACATAGCAGCCCTAGCCTGGAGCTAGAGTCCTGACAATCTTCTCCCCACTCTCTGTCAGTTTTATTCAAAATTGTTTTAGTTTGGGGTTTTTCTGCATTCCTAGGATGAGCAGTTCTGCATGAACAATGTTCTTGTTTGCAGACAACGGGATGAAAGGCTCCTCACCAAACAAACTGGCAAGCAAATCGGCAGATCCTGCATTTTGAGAATTGAACTGAAACACACTGCTTCTTTACAGATCTGGGTTTTACAGTGAAACCCTGCCGTTTCAAATGCTTAGAAATTTGTGCTTATCTCACATATAAATTAAATTAAACATGGGTGAGACGGGATGACTTCTGACTGGTAGAAACTCAGGATGGCTTTTGGCAGAGGAAATCTCTGCACAGAATCTATCTCTGTGCAAAAAAGGGGTATCAGCCCTACTGCTATCAGCCAGAAAACACATCCAGCACAATCTCTGCACAGAATTTATCTCTGTGCAAAAAAGGGGTATCAACCCCACTGCTATCAGCCAGAAAACACATCCAGCACGTCAGGACACACAGAAAGCATTCAGTGTCCAAGAGAAGGGTGCACGGACATGGTACTTAGCAGTGAGAGCCCACAGAGGGTAACATTACTAAAACACACCAGATCTGATAATTTCAAGATTAGAGCACAACGAGTAGACTCAACTTCTGTCTGCCTAAACCTGTCTGTTTGACAAAGAACTGCCTTGCAATCTATCTTTTGACCAAACTCAACATCACGTTCTGCTTACTTCACCTACCTGTTCGGTCCAGAGCAGCAAATACGGTTCTTGATGGAGGTTTCCTACTTGGTACAGAGTGCCTTGAACTGAAAACATCCACGACAAGTCCTTAAAGTATTGAACTATTGTTTTTAGGAACATAAGTGTTAAGAATAATACAACACATAATATTTCATGGTAGGTGAGTGTAAAGGATAAGAAAGCCCCACATGACAGTGGTGATTTCCCGGGGGTAATCAAGACCAAGATGGGCAGTAGCTCTCCACTCTAAAAGGCAACACACATTCCTGGCTGTACGAGTTCAACCTGTGCAACTACCAATTTGGAGGAAGAAGAGAAGATTTAGAAAGAGAAGAAAAATATTGTCACAACGAACACGTTGCTGTGACACTTCGATCTTCCGGTCCAGACTGCAGATAATGAACCTCAAATTAAAAAGGATTTTCTCTGAGAAAAAGAGATTGAACTCCTTCACCACAAGAGAAACTAATTTTCAGTGTCTGATTGTCTAATTTGATCCCCTGAATAACAAGACACAGGAATTTCCTGGAGCAACTGCTTCAGATATATAATCTGTGCTTGAAAGACACTCTCTTTTATATATATATACATAAAACCAATAGATAACATACAAAACCAATCATGCTTTTAAAGCTTCCAGTGACAGAATAATAATAATCATCCCATCAGTCATCACTACTCTTAAGAATGTGCATCTGATTTCTGGACTGCAGATGTGCAGCCTCCCCTTCCAGCCACTGACATTTCCTATTCTTTAGCCTCAGTGACCCTGTATTAAAAATGGCAGTTTTTCACAGAATTATACAAACTATGCTCAAGTCTTAACCTTCTCTACAATTACTTCAAAATTCCCCTCAATGAGAACATTTCTGACATTTTGTAATCACCTCTGATCAGCAAAGAAACCTGTGTTCTTACCATTGGTATGACTGGCACTGACAGATTATTTCCCACCAACTTTTTAAGTCTATCCAAATGCACACATACATACAAGCGCAGGGCAGCAGCATATTCTCCTGTGTATGTCTGTTCATTGTAGAACACTGCTTCTGTATTTTTTTTAAGTGTAGGATTTCTGATGTGAGAAAAATAGAGCATGTGTAAATAAAACTTTAAAAAAAGTTACATGAACACAAATCTTTCACTATTTCTCAGGTAAGATATCTCAGAACACCAAATACAAGATCCAGTTGTTAAAGACATCATAAAAGTTCGTCTAACAGTCTGGAAGATTTTGTGACTGAAAATAAAGGAGAAAACTCATCAAAAATTATGTAAGCACTTTTCACGTTTTAAGTTCTAGGGACACAAAATCCAGTGACCAACCATTAGACAGTTACTCGCCATCATTCTGAATCTGAGTTAAAAAGAGAGGTTTCTAAAACTAAATACCTAATAGGAATAAATGACGCTTAAAAGTCTATTATGCACACAAGAAGATGATTATCTAAATCTCATTTGAACAAGTTACTCTCTACATTTTCAAAACTGGGTTGCAAATCTCTTACGCCTTCCTATCAAGCATAGGAACTACCTTTTTGAAGCTATGCAGAGTTCTGCAAGATGACTACTGGTACTGTGAATCTGCAGGGTTTTGCGTGGGCAGAAAACATGCAATTTCAAGAGACTCACTTAAGTACGAACCACTGTTTGCTTGTACACTGTTTTGTGAAACAAAAATCCCATTCCATGTAACATCACGTACAAAGAAGACAGATACAGCTCGGTAACCTTCAGAGAACCAATTACGTGTCTGCTAAAATTAACAACAAACCGAGTTTTCAGATTAGTTTTTCATTTTCTTTAATGTGATACACTACAGAATGTTGATGTATGAAACAAATACACTCTTGGTGGATTTTTTTCTGGAAGATCTAAAGGCATGTCTCCGTATGAATGACAGACCAATTAGGTATGGAGTAGCACCACATGATAAGTTTTGAGGACTATATAGATTTTAAATTTTATTCTTCTCCCCCAAAAGTTTCCTCTGTGTTTGAGCCAAACTCCATGACTAAAGTCAAAGGAATTCTACTGTTTAATCCAGTAAATATCACGCCAGTAAAATAAAGCTTTTTGAATTTTTATACAAATATTCATAGGATAGAAATTGATCCTGCCTCTGCAGAAGCATCTTTTTTTTGCATTGCAGAAAGCCAAAAAATATCAGCTCCTTCTAAAACAGAAGTATGCTTGCTCACTACGGATGAAATGCAACCACAGTCAAAGGAATAGCACAAAATTTACTTTATAGATATAAATCAGACTTTTATTCTTATGTGGTACTTTCACTGACAGTAAAAAAGGTGAATTTCATGTTTTTAAGAACAATTCTTGGCCCTATGATAACACTGCAATACATATGGTCTAATTGTGCAACATTTCTGTCAATCTTCTCCTTATAAAATAAGGTATCCAACAAACAGAAACAACTTAAATTCTTCCTATATAAAAAGGGAAACATAAAACTTAATTGTATTCTTACTTTTCCCATTTCTTTCCAATCTGTTATCACCACATGTATTTCTATAGTAAAACATGCCTGGCAAATAGCAAAATAATGTTTTTTTCTGCTTGAAACTAAGCAGCTTATCCTTCCAGTCTTACGACAGGCCCCAGTGGGAGCTTCAGACCAAAAGTGAGCACTTGATATTAGATGGCTCAAGCAAATGCATGTCTTTATGCAAGATACACAGATAGGGAAGCAAGCGGAGCACATCTCATAAACTTACAAGTTTGCAGAAGCTTAGGGGTACATTGGATGCAGTTTCCTGATTATCCTTTTTGCATCCTTAAACTCCCTTTAAAGAAGCACTTGTAGGGCTCACTTAATCTGCTCATTCTATGCACATATGCTTCAGGATTTGTTGTATGCCGTACCAACACCTAGACATTTCTATTTTAAGAACTCTGCAGTTGATGTTTAATTAGAAGAAATCAATTTGTACTTGCCTGCAGAAATGTAGACAGCTGTAATTATTATATACAACCTACTACAACACATCAAAGAAGTTGACACACTATAGAGGACACATAAATTGATTAGCAGACAGCCGCATTCAGGGTAACTTTCAGGAAACTGAGAGAACATTAAAAAAAAAAAATAAATCTTTTTCCTAGTCATTTCCGATGCTAGCATCTTCGTTTCTGTGCAAATGAGACAATCTTTAATACATACAGAAAAGTATTTTTTTAAACTCACATCTATCATAGACTTTTAGGAAGCATTCATAGCTTCCTAATTACAGTCTTTTTACGTAGCCAAATATTTTTTGAAGTGATTTGGACAACCTCCACTCTCAAAAACAAGTCAGAAACTCGCCAGAGGCTGAGCATCCCCCCACCAGCCCAGCAACAGCACCGGTCACAGGCTGAGGTGCTCGCCGGCTCCTGGTGACTGCAGACCGCAGAAAAGCACAGCCGTCCGACGGCGCTTCCAGAGTCACACAACTGTGGCCAGCCCCCCTCAGCACCGCCCGCGCCCAG
>NW_009603284.1:0-15010 GCF_000690535.1 Cariama cristata
TATAATTAATATAATATTCCATTCCGTTCTAAAAGCCATGGCAATATTGTAATGGGTGATCCAAAGAAAAATCTTGTGGGATGTCTGAGTCAGCAGATGAGACAAAAAGTAATTTTTCTGACTAAAGTCTGCAAATGTTTACCTTCATCTACAAAAACAAGGACAGGTGACAGGGATCTTTTTTATGAATGCATTCTCCCAATCCAACATGAATTCAGACATTCAGACAATCCTTTTTGTTTGTTTTAACATAGTGGAAGCTGAATCTGTTTAATACATAGTCCTTCAAGTATTCCTGAACCCAAAATTATTTTGTTCCTCCCTGATGGCTTTCTAAAAAACCTTGCAATGTTCTCAGATGCAATGTTGCTTCTGTAACTAGATGATCAGCAAAGTGTCTATTGTCCCAAATATTGTTCATCATCATTACTTAAATCTGCAACTAATTAATTTTGTGTCTAGTTTATTGTTCTTATGTGCTGGGCAGAGTATTGGTTTATTTCAATGGTAAACACGGAACAAAGAATTTTTCGGCTCATTGTGGTTATTTAAACTTTTTTCTCTATTTCTGATCGCTTCATGTTTAGGTACTTTATTATATTCCTTACATTAACTTTTGCTACAGATAGGTTTTGTTAGCTTCTCATTAAGGAGAAATGACACGATTTTACCCCTCAGACTGAATATTAGGCCTCTAATCTCCTGTTTACTCTATGAACCTGAGAGACATTTTTTCCTATGGGAGCCTGTGACAGAGACTGATTAAAGCAATTTCAAACATAACTTCTTCAAACAAAGTGTTATTTATTCACCCCAAGGGTTCATAACAGATGAAACAAACAAGCAAGAAAAGAAAAAAATGCCTGTGTGCACATTTCGCCTTGCCTAATCTTTAGGGGTTTTGCAAGTTTTGGCAAATCAGTTTGGTCTAGTTGTCTCAAATTTGTCTCTTAAGTGAAGATATACCAATAGTTAGAAGTCGTTCAATGTAATGTATTTCTTGGTCTTGCTTTAAGATTTTACTATTATTGTTTCCCTCTGGTTTTAATTGACAAGAATAAGTTTTGCTCCTTAATTGGTTTCCACCTATTGGGATGGAGATAATGCTCTGAATTACAGCTTTTCCATCATTTTGTCATTGATCCCTGATATTGCTTGTTACTTATTAATGACTTCCTTTAGCTTCCCAAAAATGGGAGGACATTAGCAATCACTTCCTTTAGCTTTCCACGAATGGGAGGACATTAGCAATCAGACATAGTGAACTGCAAGAGATACTCACATTGTAATTTATTAGACTCTATTTTATATATATATATAGTAATTATGTCTATAAAAAACTAGCTAATTCATATACCTAGCATTCACATACAAACAGAAAAAGCAAAACTGTTTAAATAAGCACTATGAGAAATCTCAACCACAAGTCAAGATGGAGTATTTTCTTTGTCTGTCAATTTTTTTGCCATAGAAATGAAAAATCATACTTTTGCCAGCTAGAGCTATTCATGAATGTATAGAGAATTCATCATGCTCTTTGTCCAAAAATAACATCCAACCAAATCTCCTGTCTGTGTTGAGGAGAAATAGTCGAAATGTCATTTTTGTTTTGACATTGTCAGCATTAAAAGTTAAAAATGTATTTAGGTTATGCCTTTTGTTTTCTTTTTCTTTTTTTTTTTCCTTCTTTTTTGCATTATATTTTAAGTTCAGAAAAATCATTAGAGTAAACATAAAGCTTTTACAATGACCAAAATACTTCAATACAGATTTTTTTTCCAGTTGTTGGTTCTACTGGGAGAACTAATCCTCCAACATTTTAATTTGCTTAACAGTTTGTTGTAGCTACCAAACTCTGCCAAATGTCAATTCTCAGATGAGAAAAGTACAATATTTTACATTACTTTTCATTAGCTGCTGTCATATTTTCAGAAAATTGATTTCTGTCTGCTTAGCCACAGAAAATTTTAGAATGAGAAGAAGACAAATCTGCCCTCCAAATCTTTCTGACTTTCTCCCAGTCTGATTCTGATTCTATTTTTCCAAGCTTATGATTGTTTAATTTTTGTAGTAATAAACCAATACTGGAAAAAATACAAAACAGCAAAATTCTGAACTCAGTGTTTGGCAATTTCATAAGAAACTATTTTAAGGGGAAAAGAGATATTTTGCAAAAATCTGACATATAATATGTTTTAGAAAATGAAAAATATTATGCATCACTTTGCCATAAATTGTTCAAATTTAAAAACAGCTTAGTCTTACAGTTAAGTTTTTTAAATTTAGGTTTAGGTTTTATTAGTTTAGTAATACAATGATGGTAATCCTAAATATATTTAGGCCAATGAGTAGGAGTTAAAGCCCACTTCTGGAGACTAGAATAGGGGAATGTCTACTATGTGCTTTAACTATTCTGAATAGCATGCCTGAGCTTTCATAGCTTTCACTGTGTTTAGGGGTAAAAGTTTTTCTATAGTCAATAAATAATGCAAGGCAAATTTTAATGAGAAATAACATATCTTCTCCATCAACCCTATAGCAGTTAAAGTCTGTTAAGAAGAGTTTCTCAGAATTAAACCTGAGCTATTCTTCTGAGAGTTCAATTTTTTTGCTCTTATTGTGAATAAAATTTTAATGCAGTACTTCATGTGCTGTAGAATCAGAATGGAGGTAGAATGGATGACCCTGAGGTCTTACCTGACTCTTTCCTTATTTCAGATATCCTTGCTATGTCTATGACATTCATGTCTTCTTTAACTTATTTCCTGAAATTTATTGTATTGATGCTTTGACTATTTTCTCTGCTAGTTTGTCACTATTCACTTTAAAATCCTTATTTTCCAGTCTTTCTATTCTTAAATGTCTTTCGTACTTTAGTTTTAAAAAATACTGATTTATGAATAGAAAGAATTGAAATTTGTGTTCTAATTCAGTTGCAATGCAATTATGGCTGTCAGTATTTCCCTTCCCTTGGTTTTAAATAGTTATATGTCTGTTAAAAGTGCACCTGGAGAATGGTAATTTTTTTAGTCACTGTAGTATGAACATTTTTTATTTGGCTGTTTCTTGGGACTCTTGAGCACTTCAAGCATGAGGTTGTTCATACACTAAGAGGACAATTTTTTTTAGTAGTAGTAGTGTCCTGACAACTGTGGCTACATTATAAAAAGAGGAAAGTGTCCGCACTTTTGCGATTGAAGCCAGTTTTGTGTTTGCTCAAGTTTGGTGTCTCGTCTCCAACTTTTTTAAGATGAATCTAATCTAAGTTACTTTTTGAGATGTCTGAATGAATCCATTGAAGCTGGGCAAGGTCTCAGAACACAGTGAGACTTAACAAAATGAAATAAGCCCTGCTTTATCATAGCTATTGCCCAGAGTGTTGTCAGCTGAGGCAAGTCCAAGTCTTAGAAACGGAAAACTGAAAAAAAATTTTACATCAGCATGATCTCAAATCAGAGTATTTTTTCATTTCAAAACTTACAAGGAAATGATGTGCCAAAAGGCTACATAAAGGTATAGAATTGTGTGCTTAGGCAGTGTGCTCCTATTTCATAGATCCCTAAACCCGTCTTACTATGTGAGAATATCGATTTCATGAAGGAATGGTGAATCAGGACTGGTCTAAGACTCTCCACTGATCGTCCCTGTTAGTGAGGAAGGAATAGGAAATAATGAGGGAAACCAGACATTTTTATGGTTCTAATTTCCAGTTAACTGAAGTGCACACTACTTCACTGATGCAAAAGGAGTAAATACAGTTAAGTGAACTTCAACTTTCAGAAGCTAAACTGCTTAGGTTTTCTCACTGGTCGATGAAGGAAGAATGCTATTCTGGACAGTGATTCTCAATGGCTAAATTAGTTTTTGTTTTTAAAATGTTTTTGTCATTCTACTGGTTGTAAAGTAAAAGTAACAACATTAGCCTCTGTAGCTGAAGATGGCTTTTATACATATGCTTTGTGATGATTCTTTTTTGGAAGTTGCATTGTGTTTATTTGGGACTATCTGTGATTTTTATCCAAATGTGTGAGGTAACTTTTCAACATATGAATTTAAATGTAAATCCCTAAAGTTTACTTCTATTTCATGCCATATCTCTTTCATCACTGAAGATAGTAAAGGACAAATGTATTACTAAACAAATAATCAAACTATTTATAAGCTCTTAGAAGATAACAGAAAGATGAGTAATAACAAGTTAACATGGATATGTCATGAACAAAATCTTTCAAACCAGTCTAATTTGCTTCCAAGACGGCATCCTTGGAGATAAGTATGGAAAGTAGCCATATAGAAAGAAGAAAAGCAATAGACGTTTAATATTCTTTTGAGATGGCATTCTTATAAGCAAGCTATAGAAACTGAGTCTAGATGAAAGAATTGTTAAGGTGAGTACAAACTTGATGGCTCAAAAGTCCAGAAATGCTCATGGATTTCTATTAGTGCAATAGAACATGAAATAGAGGCGTGTCTAAAGATTTGCAAAAGTTACTAATGTGGAAGAGGTGAAAGACTGTTGGAGGACAACATAGAGTTTAAAATGGCTTTGATAAATTGTAGAAGTGATGAGAAGGAAAGAACCATGCTTCAGTAAAGACAGGTACTATGTTAGAATGTATAAATACAGAGAGAGGAGCTACAGTGTAGGTAGTAGCTCTGCAGAACAAGTTCTGAAGAGTATATAAAGGATTGCAAGTTGACTAAAATAAGTCAGCAACAAACAAGAGACAAATCTTCTATTCTGCAAGGACTGAGAGTTTCAATAAGATTGAGGGGAGACTGGACAAGCTCACAGAAAATAAAGTAACATGGGATGACTAAATAGAAAGTATGTCCAGCTCTGTTTCCTTCCCTCTCTCCCTCAATACCTCCTCTCCTCCATCCCACCATATCTTCTCTCATAATCTGCAGAAAATGTTTTAAATATCCTTGCTTTCATCTATATCCATATCCGCTATAGTTAGATATAAAGCTAGTCAACATGATATGTAGCCTTCCGCAGATCTGGGAAGAATGGCCCAGAAACTCGTCTCAATGGTGTTTGTCTCTGAGCTTGGAAGTATGTTATCAACCATACTGATATCTTATGGTCTGATAACCAGCCAGTGTCACTGGCTTTAGCAAGCTCCTGCAAATCAGTTGCTGCATTAATTTATGAAGTCTTTATTGAGCTGACAAAACAACTGTTCAACATTATCGGTCCCAAGGAATACAGTCTTCTTCAGGCTTTCTTTTCTATAAGATTCAAATACTTTTAAAGAAACATTACTGTGAAAGAAAGAAGCTTTTCCATATTTCCTCATTCTAATTTTTAATTCTCTGCTAAAATAACTGTTCAGACACATCAGTGTTGCTTCATTGCCACAGATAATTATTCACTGGGAAACAATGAAACCTGCCCCTTTCGTAGAGCTGCTGAACAAATTGAATGTTGTTGCATACTCTTATCCAAACTAAATTCATTTAATATTCATATAGTTCACACAAATATAAGTTTGAACCCTTAAAAAAAAGTTCATTTGTCTTTTGTGTGAGGATATGGACAGCCTGCGTCCCATTTGCTGTCAAGTCCCTTATCTACATTTCTGTCTGTATACATTACAGAGCAGATGCAGCATTGTGCAGTCTAAAGACATCTCTCTGTGGGAAACAGTTTGTGAGGAAGAGAGGAAAAGGAGTATTTGTCATTAATAATTAATAAAACACAGGGGTTTTGTTACTTAAAAAACAGTAACTCTTGACGTTTAGTTTCCTGTGAGTAATTTATTCACTAAAAGCTTATGAAGAATGCCATCTTGTTGGTTGCAAGCTTTCTGTTTTGGCCTTTCACATCAGCCTGCAGCTCCTGTCAGGTTTTCAAATAAAGTGCATTAATACAGAAATCTCTTAAAAAAATATCCATTGTATGTGCCAAATGGGTATGCACCGAACTATCACTTTATGAGAATAAAACCAGAATGCATGCAATAATTAATTATTTTTAAGGTGTATCTGTTTCTGTAATTCATCATGACTTGTTCATCACAGGGACAATTGAATGAGAGAGCTCCCAAATATACCCGGAAAATAAACACATCCATTTTGATGAAATATTGGTCAAATATTGAAGAAATATATTAAGTGTGAAAGGAAAATATAAAATAATTAGTCATACTTTTTATGCTTTTTCAAGTTGATTTGCCTTTTCAGTAGTTTTCAAAAACCAGAATTGAAAAAATCATTATTTTAATGACAGGCAAGAGTCAATACCTTCTTGTGTTGCCAAAAAAAAAGTAATCTTTACAAAATATATTTAAAGTCATATGCCTACATTTTATACCTGTTCCACCTTTGCCTTCTGACACCATTATAAGGGTGCTAAAACAAATACTTACTTGGTGAGAGAGAATGACTGTTATTCCCAAAACCGGAGATCTACTAACTTCCATGGATCAAATTCAACTTAAACGCTAAGTTCTAGATCTTTGTATAGAAAGCGTCTTCCAGTTTGTCTGCGCTAAATATGCTAAGTACAGGTTGGGTGCTAATTTGCTAATTAGATTGTTATTCTGACAGACAAAGCATGCACTTTCTAGTTCTGTATTTGTATGTATGTCTGTTTCTTGGTAACATTTCTGTAAATGTATGTTAAGATATTTTTTTCTATGAATGGAAGATGTGAATCTAAAATGTAAGAAGCATACAGAAGAATTTGAAGAGATTTATTAGTCATTGATTCACTTAGTCAAGGTGGTGAAGCACAGTTGTAACGTGGCTTGCAAAAGAAGAATACTTTAACTATGATGTTTATTTGGATATTAACTTCCTGTAGGAAAAACATTTTTCAGTACATATACATGGTGGTCATGATACCATGAGAAGGGAGGTGTGGTCTGGTTCAGTGCAGGCTCGGTGCATCCTGAGTGGTCGGGGGTCGCATTTATGCACCAAGAAATGTTTAAGGCGAATGCTCACTCATCTTTCCACCACACCACCCCGTGACTTAAACATTGATTGGTACCATCTTGTTCCTGAAGTGCTCATAGTCTTAGGCCACGGTGGTGATACAGAGACAGATAAAGAAGATAAGTATAGAAGTAAGTATAGAAGTGATAAGTATAGAAGAAAGTATAGAAGTGAATCATGTCACATGGTAACTATGAACAGTGTCTTCTTCTAACGATAACATATCTAAAGTTACAAAACCCTTCTTCTAACAACAAAACCAAAATGTGTGCCAGACAAAGTTTGAGGCTTACGACTCTGCGGGATCAGAGGAAGAAGGTGATTGCTCATGATGACAATCACACAGTAAAAAAAACATATTTTAAGAGAATAATTACAGCAATGGTTACAAGAATATGTGCTGCAATATAAACTGGTATAATTGTATATAACCTTTTGTCCCTTCCTCTTGTGATTCTTCTGGTGGTATAATTCTTTGATGGGTTCATTTTCTAATGTCGTGATGGGGGAGTACCTCTTTGCATTGTTCTTGGGGCTCCAGCGACATGTATTATTGATCATGGCCCTCATGCTCAATGCCGAGGCTGGTGGCCACGCTGCCCTGGTCCATCTGGAGTTGGGATCCGGATATGCGGCAAGAAAATGGATTTCCACACCCGCTGCCCAGCAAGGAATGTTCCAGCACCTCCTCCTGGAGGAGATGTGTAGCGCATGTGTGGTTTGTCCCTGGCTACTCTTGTCACAGATTTTTCCCCACCTAGGGTTCTCTTGTTTTCTACACACTAAGTTTTAGGTGTGTTTCCAGGACCAGTTTTACACAACTACATATTATTATAGCTACAGTTTTTAAGTCAACTATACAAAAGCAAATCACAGAGTATACTGTGGAGATTCCTTATAAGAATCTGGGTTATACCTCCATCGCCTACCTTCTCACCATTCTTTCCAAACCATATTCTCTACCCCATGACTCAAGCAGATGTTTTGGCTTCTTCTAGAGTGTAATCTTCCAGGGTGGTGACTCTCACCTAGCAGAGAGAGGGAGAAAAGAGAGAGAAAAAAGAAGAAATGACATGAGTAATCATACAATGAACAATAGCTATGCCAATTATTAGAAATACGAAAACAGTGATCAGCGTTAGTCCTATTTTTGTTAACCATGCTCCCCATCCTGTAAGTCCCAAGGATTGTAGGATGAACTGTAAGCAGGAGTTTGGTGTCCAACTATCAAACCAGTCTTTTGGTTGCATGATTGTAAAAGTTCTGCTATATGATCTGCTATTTCTTTCATCTTTGCTCAAACTTCTTCTATTGAGGTAGTGGCGTTGTTTATGGTGACACAACATTCTCTGCTAGTGAGATTTAACATTCCACAAACTCCATTTTCCTTAAGCAGTATCATGTCTAGAGCTAAGTGATTCTGAAGTGTCATTTTTGATACCTGTTGGACTTATAAATTTAATTCTTCAAAGACATATCTTGTCCAACTGCTTAAAAGATGTACCTGCCAAGTAAGGTTCCCTAAAACAAACTGGTGCTGCTTTAAGGTTACGTATAGCATAGATATTCTCAAACATTAATGAGGCTATTTGTCCATGAGTACAATAGTCAGGAATCTGGACTCCGCTAATCGCCCACTTGGGACAGGTCTTAGGAGTATCTACCTTCCTGCACAATCTTTGAGAGGACACTGCAAAATTAAAAACACAAGATGGACACAAAGAAGAGATACCTAATCCACATCTTAAGCCAGCATGATATTCTAATATTAAATAGGAATAAGATTTTCCTTTAGAGCACCCCCAGGCTAGTTGCAAAGGAACTGTATATGTGCTAGTTTCACAAGTATATTGATCTGTAAAATTCAAAATAGTGACAACAGGTTTGGTATTCAGGAGTATCCAGTGTACAGGAAAATGAGTGTGAGGTACTCCACATTGATTCACAAAACCCTTGTTAATGGTGTCACATTTAGTGTCCCTATTTTGCCATCTTCTCAAAGGATAACCCCAGCACATGCACACGTCTCAAATTAAAGTTCAGAGACTACCAATTAACCAAGTTTGTAGTGGATCTCCATATCTGAAATCACAAGTAATTACCCTTGAACAGTTAAAAAGGAGGCTTTCAGCTTTTCTGATAGGTGGATTAAAGTTAAGGTCGACAAAAGGTCATGAGAGGGTAGACATCAACCAAGCCCACATCATATTTTTTCTATTCCAAGAGGTTGTGGAGGTCTTACTTGGAGTGTGGTACACCATTTTGAATCCCACTGAACAGAGTAAACTGCTTCATAGAAATCTGGCTTTGTCAGAGGATCAAAAAATGAGTCCCAGGAGTAGGCTTTACAGGAATGAGTAATGGTTTGTCTTTCACTGGTCATTACAGTAATAGGGAACCTTCCAGTATAGCTTTGGATTAAGGGGTTAGACCTTGTGTTGGAGAAAAGACAGTAATATTTATTGCTCGTACGATTACATTGCAGTCCTTGTTATGTAATTTACCCTTCTTTCCTATAACAGGGGCCTTGCCCCACTCTTTGTACATGGGGGAATCTCACCATTGGGATTCCCTTCCACTTGATCCATAGACAACCGTCAGACAAACTTGTAAGTAGATAAATAGGAGAAGTGGCATCTGTCATGTTAAGAATAAAAGAAAGTTCATAGGACACATAAAGAATCTTAAACCTTCTTCTGTTGATTTAGGCAAGGCAATGAAAAGACCTTTATCCTGGTGTCCCCACATTTGAACAAAACCTTGCATGAGTTCCCAGGCTAAATTTGGGGTATTTGGACTTATAGTTTGTATCATAAACAGGGGAAAACAGAGGATAAACAACCAAGTACATGGCTGTTGGCGCAGACCGCTATCAATAATCATAGTCTGGTTGTTCACTCCTTAACAATATTAAAAAACCCAAATTACAACGATCTAAATTACAGATTACTGACAAGTGCAAAATATAAAACTACCAATAATAATAATACAACAGTGATATAAATTTCCAAAACCAACACTGGTGTCGACTTCTGAGGATGAGGCTGTTCCCAGTGGCTAGGCCTAAAAAGAGTACAAAAGAAATCCTGATTCTTCTGAGTTGGTAATCAGAAAGATGGAATAATCCCTCTAGTATTGATTCGATATCTCTTCCCATGGGCATCAGTTGCTACCCATTTATGTACCTTGATTGGAGCTTTTAGGACTAGTGATACTTGTCCTCTTGTAGGTAGTTCAACTAGGACAGGTTGTCCCAGACAGTGAGGGAAGCTTTTAGGGTCTTGTGTCTCTTTCTCCCCAGGATGGCGGTTTAAGGTAGAACGCATTAATCTGTGGGCATCCATTAATTCACCAACAGTCATTTACTTTAGCCACAGCTTCCCAGAGTCGTGTGGGCCATCCAGGGTCGTGGGACCTTAGGAAACATTCTAAGAGACCATTCGTCCTCTCTGCTGTCCTGTTGCCCTGGGGATAGTAGAGGGTCTGAAATGTCCACTGTATTCCCTCAGTTTTTGCCCGCTCTTGGACTACGCTGGCACTAAAGTGACTGCCATGATCTGATTCAATTGGGTTTGGGTAAAAAGCTAAACCACAATTTCAACTCTTTCACTATATTTTCTCCGGTCGTTCATGTCACCACTTCAGCCTGCATGAGTCCCAATACCACCTCCATCCCAACTAGCACATGTTGTGTCCCTTCAGACCTCTTAAAAGGTCCTATGTAATCAACCTGCCAGGTTTCTCATAGTCCTTTCCCATCTTATAGATGAAGTGGAGGATCTTGCAAAGGGTGATTTTCCAGCCTAGTACAGCATAAGCCACAAGCAGAAATTATTGTGTTACACAGTTCTCAAGTAACACGCCACTCTCTACTCCCAGCTTCCTTGAAAAAGTCTTTAACTCCTGAGTGCCCACACCTAAAATGCAGCCACTCCGGTAGGTATTCCCACTTCCCCTCTTCCCCCTCTCTTGCCAGTATAGCTATGTGCGTAAGTGAGTCTACTTGATTATTCCAGATCTGCACTGGGCGATTTCCACCCGATGAGCGGCTACCCATCCCACCAGTATGGTTTTCTGCTTGGCCACAATTAATATCTCCTCTCATTTCTCCCTTTGCCAAATGGGCATCTGATTAATTTTCCACTGATTTTGTTCCCCAAAGGGGAGCCACTCAGTACCTCCTTCAAATGCAGTATATGAATCTGTATAAAGAAGTATTGGTTCTTTGTTCTCAGCTTCACTTTTTATCACACTCCAAACTGCTACCAGCTCCCCCACCCAAGCACTTCTATCCCCCTCCGTTACAATCTGCTCCCCGAATTTAACATGTAAGGCATCAATAGAGACATTCTTCAAGTGAGGTTAAAATGGAGGAACTAGTTTTACAAGGAAAGGGGAGGTTGCCTGATTGGATTGGTTATCAGGTGACTCTTGTATCTGAACAATCTTGGATGCTCCTTCTTTTATCTCATACGCATGACAATAGTCATCCAGTTGTGCATGCCCTTGTCTGACAGTTTCCCGCTGTGCCACCCTTGTGGGGGTGAGGTCGGGTACCAGCCACTACTGGCTTCAGGACCTTAAACGGCCCCCTCAAGATAGCAGACTGTTGCTGTATAGTTTTTTCGGCTTCCTGCAAGGTTAAACTGATCACAAAAAGGCCCTTTTCCCAGACCAAATATCGTTTTTTCTGCATCCTTAAAAGTTCATGAATGAAATCCAATGGGGCAGGTAGAACCTTCTGATCCACACTGTCACATGTGTATGGATGCTCCATGGACTGCAAAACCCCACTCAACTTGGAGTGGATCCATCGGATGTAGCAGACCCAAAACCTGATAAGCCCCTACCTCAAAAATTAACAACTTTAAAGCTTCCTCATGAGTAGGAGTCCAATCCCAGGTAGCCCTTTTACAAATTAAATCATACAGGGAATAAGCTACGACAGAAAAATCCAGAAAGTGCTTCCTCCAGAATATCAATAGACCCAAGGCTTGTTGCAATTCCTTTTTGTTCTCTGGTATTTTTATCTTCTCTAAAGTTGTCAAAGTTTCAGGGGGGATACTCATTGCCCCTCCTTTCCACCATATGCCTAAAAACTTTGCCTCAGGAGAGGGGAGTTGTACCTTTTCCACTGGAATTTGAAGTCCCAAATTTTCTAAAGGAGTAATTATATTTGTTTGGGTTTGCTCCGCTGCACTAGCATCAGATCAGTCTACCAATATATCATCAATGTATTGATATAATTTAACTCCATCTTCAGGGATTATTTCTGCCAATGCCTGGGCCAAAGCATGGTGTGCTAAGGTAGGCAAATGTTGATATCCTCGGGGCAAAGGAGTAAAAGTATTTTGAATACCTTCCCACATAAATGCAAATTTATCTCTATCACTTTCCTGTACAGGTACCATGAAAAACATAACTTTTACATCAATAGTGGCCAAAACCTGATGGGACCGCTCCTGTATAGTGGAGATCAGTTCTGTTATATTTGGTACAACCGCTGTCAAGGGGGTTGGTGTCTACATTTAAGCACCAATAATCACTTGTTAGTCACTACTTTCCATCTGGCTTGCGAACCAACCACACTAGAGAATTATAAGGGGAGTGACTTTGGATAATTACTCTCTGTTCTTGCAGTTCCCTTATTGCTGGAGTGACCCCTTCTCTCACCCTTGGTGGCAGGGGATAGGGTTTCACATTCACAATTTTGGACCAGGGGGCATAGGAGCAGCTTACAGAAGCCTTATAGAAGCTGGTAACATAGGGCAGGCAGTTTGCCTTATCTCAGTTGCCAGAGACCCGAACTTCCATTCCCTTCCTGTCAGATCTGTCTAGGCTTTTCTTTTCAGCAAGTCCAACCCCAGAATATTTGCAGGAGTTCACAGTATTATAGTAGTCTCAGTGGGAGTGGTGTCTCCAGGTAACCAACATTTTACTTGAGCCATGGATTGGGATTTGGAATACCCAAATACATCAGTAACCTGTATCTGTTTTTTGTCAGTAATGATCCCGCTCTGGTCTGCAGTGTTAGAATTTAAAGCAGATATTTGAGCTCCTGTGTCCACTAGGAAAGTGACTGGAGTTTTGAAAGGGCCAAGGGGGAAAGTTACCAGTAAATCCCCTTGTTCATTTTCAGTAAGCCGTCTAAAATATAACCTTTTGCCATCCCCCGGCTCATTTACTGGGGACAGTGTAAGAAGTTTCCCGTCTTGAGGAAAGCTGATAAATTCCTCTGCAGGGGCTGTGGGAGCAGCTGTTCTCTGAGATACAGAGGCCCTGAGGGTGTTTTCATTTCCCGGTGGACTTTTATCTATTGGCTTCCACATCTTTACTAGCAGCTACAAATTGGGGAGGGGTAGGTTGTGCATTAACTCCCGAGGAACATCTTTATCTAGGCCTTCCTTCCACTCCTGGTTTCTTGACACTCCCCCTGCAAGGGTTCTGTCCCGGGGAGGGGCTATTCTCTCCTCTATCTTGGTTTGGCAGACTGCCGCTGGTATCTTCCCCTCTTTCCCAATAAACCCCATGCATCAGCCATAATTAATCAACTCCCGTGCAACTTGTCCCCAAGTGAGACCCGGTCTGGCTTGAGGCCCCCCTGCTGTAGTGGCTCTCAATCAGTCTTGAATTTGTACAGCACAAAACTTTAGCGAGTCGTGTAGTCCTCTAATCAAAGGGGTCATTCTGTCTGGGTTGGCAGACAACGACGTAGGAGAAGGTTGAAGGGTAGCTGAACACCTATTGTGCATCAGTTGGAGGCAGGCTGCCTTTTGTATACTCTCGGTAAGCTGGCTTACCCCAGAGGAGGGAATAGCAATGGGATCTCCCCTCTCTAAGGCGTCTGACCCTCTGGCCTGATACGCCACCCTCTGAGTCAGGGACCAGGGTTCCCGATCATCTTCTGCTGTCAAAAATACTCCAAGACCCCAATACCCTTGAGCGCCGCCTTCTGAAATTATTCTATCTCTGCCTGTTAGACTCTCCACACATATTCAATCTCAGTTTCCTTGGCTTGCCTGCTATATTTCTCCTGTAATTTTGCCAGTTCAGTGACTGTATAAAGTGTTCCTTTAGTGGTAATAGCAGGTTTGGCATCTTCGCTGTCATATACAACTTCAGTTTTAATAAGGGGACGGAGTTTTGGAGTGGGATCAGATTCCATCACCACTTCCAGCTCCTTCCATGGGTGCGGAGAGGTAACTTCTCTCACTATAAGGTCATGTTGTTTCACTAAACTGGAGAATCCTGGCTCAGTTTCCAGATCGTCCTCATACACAGCCAGTTTTACCTTCAACTCCCTTTATCTCACAAAAGCATCCCACAAGCTACCCTGTAAGTTTTCTGTAACTCGTTTCTCATCGGCTGAGGCTTTTTCAGCTTGTTACCGCCTCACCCGCTCTACTTCCAATTCTGCCTGCAATGACTTAACCAAATTTTGCAAAGATTCACTTTCCTCCCACTCAGTTTGTTCAACAACATGTTTATCCTTCTGGGCAGCTATTAACACAGCTCCCAGAACACCAGAAACCTTTTCCTAGCCTAAAGTGGTTCTCTTTTGCCAAGTCTCTAATCCATTCTACCACAGTTGCCGGAGATTGCCAATGTCCCTCAGCCCAGCTTACACCCCTCAGGGTTGGGCAAGCCTTATAACTCTTCAAGAAATCCAATAAGGGGGAGCAGTCAAAGTCAGGCATTTCCCAGGTTGCCTTGACCTTCTGCTGGAGAGTTCAGCTACAACCGAAAATCAGTTCTCCTTTATTCGACACTCCGGTTGTTATCCCCGTAAAAACCTCTGAACTGCTTCTCACAGAGAATCCTGTCCATGACACCAATTAAAATCTCCTGTCCCACTCAGTGGGTGAGGGTGAAGTTAACTTTTAAATTCTCTGCGCGATAATTCAGAGTAATGACAATCACTTTAGAGGTTCAACTAAAGTCACACATTGCCTGAAAATTTGGCCAGATTACAACAGACAGTAGCTTGGCAAAAGTTTTGATTGTATTACAACAACAAACATGGAACAATATTACCTGTATGTGCCTGGAATGAAATACAACAAAC
>NW_009603285.1:0-62020 GCF_000690535.1 Cariama cristata
TTCCATTTTGCTTGATAGGATACCATGTTAGAAAAACCGAAGAGGTGGGAGGGTTTGGAAAGCTGTGGTAACTGCGGTACATCTGGCTGCTCCTGCTGTGCCAGCTCCCATTTGTCTCCTCCAGCATGTCTGAGGCAGCTGCCAGTTGATCACTTTAAGATGTAATAACTTCTTTAAAATCAGGTGCTAGCTGCTCTGCCTCTTGCTTTCTGCCCAGACTCTTCCTCCCCAAATCCATAAGGCTGTTACTGCGCACAGGCTGACTAATTACAAGGCAAATACGTGTGTTGCCAAAGTACGTGAAATTGTCCCCTGTAAGATTCAGCAAAATCTAAAGTTATTGTCTTTCTTTCTGTTACAGGTGTTGGCTTCTCTCATAAGATGGTAGCAGGGCAGCTCAGTGCATGTGTGCAAGTAAGTTAAAACATTTTACTAGTAGTTTGCAATAGGTACATTCCAGACACGTTTTTACCAATGACATGTTTACTTTCTGGGTGCAGACCCTTTTCCACCAGCTCTCTACATTAAATGTGTTGTCATGAGCTGATGATGTTCCTGTGCCACCTGTGTTTGCATGCCAGCAAAGCTCCCTTCCTGTAAATCCTTACCCTCTTGTACATGTGGCAAGAACCATTCCTGATGAGAAGAACCAGGAAATTGGCCCTTTCATGGGAAGCAATCAGTCTTTTTAATCATTGTGTTTGGCACCTGGGTACTGCAGTGATGGGTGGATTATAAATGCTTAGAAGATAATTAAATTTCATGTTGAAAAGAATAGTTGGATGTAAAACCATGATAGCAGGAGTAGTGTAAATGTGGAAATCAAAGTTTCCATATGTTCCTTTCTTCCACTATTGCCTCCACAAAACATAATGGCGGAGCAGCATGTCACAACACAAATTCCGGCGTGTCCGTACTGCTGGGTAGAGACCAGCAGTTTCCATTCACGCAAACCAGTGAGAAATAAATTTTTCTCTCCCTGCTTCTTCCTGCCTTTGTGCAAGTTTGCATGTTTGAATCTTTCATCTGGTGCACAAAGAGCAAACTTCTTCCTCCTTGCTCCAGGTTTCAGCCTGTTTGGGTGGATGGGTTTGGGGAGCAGAGAAGTGGATTTTTGGCCCCACACCAGTGGTAGAAAATGGCTCTTGTTTAAGTTGTGCTTTAAAAGCCATATTTGCTCTCGTGGTAATATCTAAAGTGCCAATGGCCCTGTTGTCATATGCCCCCTGTCTTTGCTCTGAGCTGGCTTGTACTCAGTAAGATAAAAATGAACATGAAAACGGGGCCAAAGGGGACACATGGAGGAAAATATGCGAAAGCCCAGCAGAAAGGAGGACGGGAGAGAGCGGTGCTGAGAGCTCCTCAGAGGGACATGTAAAAGCAATCAACAAAAATCCTTTCTTTTTTTCAACCCAAGGCATTAACGCTTTTAAAAAGTGGAAAGTAGTCATTATTTTAATACATGTGCACTTGCTGTGGACTCAGATAGCCCTGCTAAATTTGGAGATATGGCATGGCTATTCAGAGCAATTTAACTTTTACAGACTCTGTTTGAAATTCCAGGCTTTTTAAAGCATGTGGTAAAATTCCCTTTTGCTTCACTGAGGCCAGATATCATTGTCTGCTTTTATCCTTTTTACAGAATTTTAGCATAAAGATTTGAGACAATTGTGAAATCATCCACCAAGTTACTTTCTAGCATTTTTCCCAAGCACAGCATCCTGTAATGGGGTTGCGGTGGGGAACTTCTGTTTAAGCAATGGAGACATTTTGCCACCCCTTGAGATGCATTTTTGCAATTCCGTATTTACTGCCAGTAATTTTGATCCATATTCATCCTGGCTCCCTAGTGATTTGCGCTGGTCTTGCAAAAATGTGGCACACTTAACTATTTTGAAATGACATGAAAAGAAAGAAGGTCGCTTAGCTTCTGTTTCCAGTTTCTTATTTTCACCAGCAAAAGTTTCTCCCTACCCTTTGACCCTGCTAAGTAATGCGGATGGATGCTGCAGTATTTTAGGGCTGCCATTAGTAGTCTCTACAACTGTGCAGTCTGGTGTAGGGAAAGTTGTTCTTTTGCCCCCAGCGAGTGCTTGGATTCGGCAATGTGAGCACCAGAAACCCGTCAGTGTATCTGTCAGACCGACAAATGAAGTCTGCTCATGATGCAGGCTGGTTCTTGCAATAGATAGGAATGTCAGGTTATCTTTCTCAGCTACCTTGAATCATGAACTGGGATGAAACAACGCTTACTGGAAAATGCAGATTTTCTGCCATTTGTGAAAATTAACTCCCCTAATTAACTTACACATATAAATGCACTTAGAATGAAGACATTAAGTTGATTATCTAGAAAATTGCTACCTTGGTAGACTCCCTAATGCCACCTCTAAATATGCCAAGAATTAAATTGCTCTTGTGGCATTGTTATGTCACTGCAATTGAATGCTCACTGATGGAAGACACCACTTCCCTTTTTTGGCTAAATTTAACCTTTAATTTCAGAGAGTGGCAGCAACTGAGCCTGCTTTAACCTTTCACAGAAAGACTATGTCTTTGAAAATCTCTTCCCATGCTGCTTTTTTTTTTTTTAAATTAAAAAAACCCAACAACTTAATACTGCCTAGTATTTCAGGTGTTTTGGAGATTAGATTTAGATTCTTGTCAAACACAGGCATGTTTGAGGTTATAACTTGGAGCAGCTCAAATGAGACATTTCAAATGTGGACGACCAAGACGATGAAAATATGCTGAAGACATTTCAAGAGCGAAAGTCTGTCTGTCACTGCAACTTGAGGACCAGCTGCCTCCCTCCAATGTGCATTCTTTGCTGGTGCCCTCATATTAAAATGGAAACATTTTCAAAAAAAATACATGGACCACCTGAGCCAACAAGGCCCAGGCAAGAAGAGTTAGGAATACTGCCTTCCAGAACCAGGGATGTGCCCTTTCTTGGCTTGACGGTGCTCGCAGGCAGCAGCGTAGGGCTGAGGTTACAGAGGCCACTTTCTAGCACCAGTACAGAGCAAGGGCCGAACTTCTACTCCCAGCCATTAACAAATTACAGCCATACTTTGGATTCATTATGAAAGTACTCATTTTTAGAGCCGTGACGGTAGAAAAATGATAGTAGTGACAGTTCCAGACTCATTCATAGACTTTCCTTGGTTTCAGATGGTTTTGACGGTTCATTCCGCATCTTGGGGGGAAGGCATATGTGTGTGTGCTGCAGAGAGTGAAACAGAACCCAATCCTGATGCCACAGCGTGCTCTTCGTAATGCAAGGACTGATGCTTTCCTTCAGTCCTTTGTCCATGCATGTTTTCTATAGCTGCATTCTTTTCTTTGAAGAGAGAAAATTTTCTGCTCTATCTTTAGAATGAAAAAAGAACCTTCTTCGAATGTTTTTAAGTGGTGTGCCCTGTGAGATCATGTCAGCTGTAACACATCATGATGTCAAGGACCCTGAGACTGAGAAATTTCAGAAATATATAACTTATGACAGCCTGCTTTTTGATTTTGCTTCACAAAAAGAGAAGAAGCTACGTGACACTACCTGAAACAATGGCCTTGGAAACGAAACACCCCCCACCCCCTGAGATATCCATGATTTTCAGTTTGGAACAAAATTATTTCAGAGTGTGGAGTGTGCTCGTATGCTGTCAGCTTCAGCTGGTACAAACAAATATATATATATTTTATGCAAATAGAATTTTATGAGAAGAAAAGCTTTATACCCTGCATCACAGACCAAAGGAAAACCAGCAAAAAATTTACTCTCAAATCTCCTGGTCGCACTTTGCAAATGATACTCTGGCTAAAAGGCCAGAGCTGGACAGAACTAAATTAAACAGAAAGCCAAATTCAGGCTTTAATTTACACAAGCTTGATCTGTGATTACTGGAAAAGTGGGGGGAGAGAGAGGGGGCTACAGGACAGGTCTGGTTCTGATCCTTTTAAAATGAAGACTTGATTAACAGCACAATTTCTTTTGACTTGAATGAATAGAGGGATTGCAAACTGTTTACAAAAGGACTTTAACTTCATTTAGCTTCCACTACAGAATGTCTGTCTGTCCTCATAAAAATAAAAGAATTCCAGACATATCTGATTTCTAAGCCAGAGCTGTCATTATATATGTCATCATGTGGTTCCAGTACAGAATAGATGAGGTCTCTTAATTTATTGGATCCTCAAGCCTGTATTAATTGCTATCTGTTAAGAATTACAGTATTTCAACCCATCCATTAGCAAACTTCAAGATGTTTTATTATTATTATTATTATTTGGCAATTAGCTGCTGCAATTACCTTGCTAAACACTGTTTAAATGGGTTCACTGTACTCCTAGATTTTCTGCTTTTTGCACTTTCAGGAAGTCAAAATGAAGGATCCTTCACAAAACCTCTTCTTGTTTCTTGTGAGTTGGGAGCTGTCCTGTGGTCAGGAGAGGGAAATTTCCCGTAGGTTGCTTTGGTTGCCGGTACTCATCATCGAGTTCTGACTGCGCAGAGCTACTGATTACAAACTCTTGGCACTTGCCCTTTTCTTTATTTTTTTCCTTTAAATAGGAGCCCAAACAGTTCCTATGGGGCTTAGCATTACTGTTGTTGCAAGATGCTTTTGTATTAAACTCGTTAAGAGAAGCCCCACTCTCAAGAGTTCATAATCTGTATAGACACGACTGACAAAGGAAGCATTATCTCTTACTCCCCTCTTCTTACTGGGAAACAGAAAAATTGAGTGGCATGGCCAGTTCCTGTGGTAAGTTACACTGCATGTGTGCAATCTCTGCCGGGAATGCCGGACAAGCAACTGCGGAGAGATCTGCGTGGCCAGAGCCCTTCCTTGGATTTGTTTGTGGATGACCCTAAATGCAGGCAACAGAAACAGGTTCCGCTCCCAGCAGCGTATCAGTGATCCACAGCCCCAGGCTCTCGACTCTGTTGCTGATTGTTGATATTCCTCAGCAGCTCGTGCTTCCTTCCCATCACTTCCCCCTTCTCATGCCAACAGAGCATCTCTTCGTACATAGCCATACCATCCAAAGCAGGAGACACAGAGTGCCGGCCTGTAAACGGGCCAGAACTTAACATTTTAAACCTGCCTTTTATAGTGCCGATACACCAAAAATGGATTCTCATTGCTTGAGAAGCCTAGTCATAACAATACTTCAATGCTTTAATTTTAAGCCCTTGACTTTTTTTTTTTTTTTTTTTTCCTTCTGTTGAGTCTGAGACATAATAAGTTGTTATTTGTCTGGATATCAGAAGACTGGTTAAATACTATCAGTTGCCTTAGGGCTGTGGAGTATTTCATCACAGATAGATAAGACCCAATGTCACAGTTCTCCAAATGTCAGAAAATTAATTATGGACTCTTGCCAGCCCCTTTACTCTCCTCCCCATTCTGCTTAATGTCATGTTTAGAGACTTAATTTAGAAAACTATCTCATTAGCTCTAACAGACCAGTAAGAAAAATATTTCTCATTAGACACACAGGGCTCTGCCCAGTTCATTGTTTGCTGAGTGTGAAATGGGCTGATACACAGAGAGAAAAATCTCTTACTGCTTCCAGACCTAAATTTGGGTGTAGTGTCTTTCTGCAGTTTCAGTGAGATGAGACTGTATGTCCTAGATCCACAATCCTTTTAAAGTATATTATGAAATATTCAGTTCATTATTTGCCCACCTCTTAAGATCAGGCAAAGTTCATCAATAAGCCTGGCTCTGAAGGCTGTATCCGAGAAAGCGATCCCTGATCTTCACCCTAGCCTTGAGAAATGAAGGGGCTCTTGCTGCTTTCCAAAACCTGAGAAAAATGAAGTCTGTGACCATTGTTAGATTAACATGTAGTTTTGCAAGAGATTTTGCCTGTTGTTAGTCTGTACATAAACTGAGCAGAAATTCCTTGCGAGAGGGAGTGGGAAATCTTTTCATCCCTTTACCTCCTCAGCATGGTAAAGATACACCCTCACCTGAACACATGGATCTCCAACTATTTTTTCTGGTTTTTTGTGTTCTCTATTGGGTGAATTTCTGACGCGGTCTTCTCCATACAGTTCCAAGTGCTGCAGCACATCTGTCTGCTCTCCATATTTTCAATCCTCCCTGATATTCATTCTTTGTCACTAAATATTCTGCTATCAAGACTACACGCACTTGATCTCACTCCAAGATTTAAGAGTGCTGGTACACAGAGTTCCTTTGTATGAGATGAGACACTTAACCTTTCCAAAGAGAAGAGCTGTTTTTAATCATTACTTCTGATTTGCACATACAGAGCATGAAGCCTAAAATCTAGAAACATTTCAGGACTTTTGTGGAGTGTCTTTTCCTCTCAAGCACTGCATTTACAGACC
Source organism: Cariama cristata (assembly GCF_000690535.1). Lineage (NCBI taxonomy): Eukaryota > Metazoa > Chordata > Aves > Cariamiformes > Cariamidae > Cariama > Cariama cristata. The sequence continues at coordinate 6,362 of NW_009603285.1, forward strand.
ATTTGTTTCCATTCAGTGTTTGAAACTGTGATTTTGCTGCAACCCTTCGACAGCTGAACTGCACCAGCAGAAGTGCTCAATCCATCATCAGAGCTGTGAAACATGCTTCAAAATAAATAAATAATGGCAAAACCATTCAGTTTGGATAGAATGCATGGAGAAGGGGGAGAGCAATTTGTTTAATGGATTTTATTGATTTAAAGATTAAAATACTCAGAGGGTTAGATACAGCGAGACCCTATTTTTCCACTGGAAAATCACAATCACTTACAGTGTCTTTGCGTAAATTTAGAAATTAAGTAGAGCTAAATCTATGGCACTGTCAGCTGGAAATTGGTAGGTCCTTGAGGGATAGGTGGAGCGTAGAGGGATTGTATCTTGCTGAGTAGTTTATGGGCTCTGTTGGGTCTTACTGTCTTCATGTTCCCTGTCATCTCTGCTCTGGGTAGATTTTTAAAAAACATATCATCAGATTTCCCTGTGCAGGATTAGTGTTTTAGTCACTGTATCTTCTCTAAAGCCTGATTTTCTTCCATGCCCAGTCTTGTCTGCACAGCCCCTGGCTTGGTCTCTCCTGGTTGCGAAGGGGAGATGACGGCACAGGCAGGTTCAGTGGTGGGAGCTGGAAGCCCCGGGGCTGCTGCCCCCAGCCCAGCCTTGGTGGTGGCATTTAGCAGCATGTAAGAGATTAGCTCAGGTTAGAGCAGCATTTAAGTGACTTTAATTTGCTTCAGTGGATGGTGTATCCTGAGAATACGCTTTGCATTTAAACTGTCAGTGCAGCGTGAGTGCTTGCGTGTGCCAAGTAGGAGCTGATGGACTTCACAAGTCAGAGCCTAAATACAAGATAAAACTTACTTTCATATGCACACATAACAGCTCCCTGAAACATTTAAACATTCTTCTAAGGCTTCTTCAAGTTGAGAGCCCTTGTTCCAAACCTGCTGTACTCAGACCGTAAAAAATACCTTGCAATCCAGTTTTCTGAAAACTGCGTCTCCTTTCAGTGTTTTTATTTCTGAGAGAACGTGTGCCAGGATCTCCCCAAGATGAAGATAAGGGTGAAGATCAGATCTTCTGAAGAACCCAGATGCCCCTTCAGACACAAAAAAAAGTTTTAGTTTTTTCAAAGGCAGGAGCATCCAACTCTAAACAATTCTCTGAGTTAGTTTGGAAATCTGAGCCTGACTGTAGGCATTGGGTGCTCTGATGCTATTGCCAGAGCAATTCCTCCTTGTTTCACAGGAGATGGTGGGAGGACTGAAAATTGCGCTCTACGTGGGCATCCAAATTTAGCTGTCACATCTAATATTTGTGGATCAGACCCTTCTGTGCTGCTTTTTTTTTTTTTTTTTGAAAATGGGGATAATTATGCTAGCACTGTGACATTTATGGCTGAAAAGCAGCACACGTGTAAAATGTAGAGAAGGGTTATTATGTATCTTATTTACACAGGAGAGGATTCCCAGAAGAGAAGAAAAAAACCCACATGAATACATTGCCTGGATTTCTAAGGAGCTGATTTCACTGATTGCATTCTAACTGAATATTAGTAACAAGATGAGATTCAGCAATAAATATGCTCTGCCTGAAAAAGTTAAGAATCCAAGATACCAAAGCAATTGATTGATTTCCTTTTTTTCAGAGCTCTTCACACCAGTCCTGCCTTCTTGCTTCATGCGAGATCACACAGCCCCTTCCTCTGCCCTGCAGACAATGTGATCCTGAAAGAGACAGTGTAGATAATAAATTACAGGAAGAGCTGTATCTGTCTTCTTAATGATGTTGTATTCTCCGTGTGGTCATCAAAAGCTCCCACCACCTGTTCACACCTGCTTTGTTCTACCCTTTTTGTATCCAGCACATCCACCTTCCCAACCTCAGAGTTAGTCCGGCTACAACGGATGATAAATCAGAATTAGATTTTTTTAAAAGGAGAAGTTTCTTAGTTGAGTGGACAGGTGGATCCCACTCAATAATATCCAAAATATTTTAAGGTAAATGAGTGCTGGAGGAACACATCAATGGCACAGATATAGAATAATTTTATACAGCAGTGCAGTTAAAGGAATTGCAGAAGCCAGGGAAATTCTGATGATGGGTTGCAACTTCCAACCGCAGGATTGCACAAGTGGAGGTTTGTTATAGAGACAGCCAGGAATTGCAAAGAATAGCAGACCAGAGAAAGTCAATGAGCTTGTGCTGGGTGTGCCGGATGACAGGATAGCATCACCAGGATAATTTGGGAAATCCCTAGAGTCTTCATCAAGGAGGATCTCCAGTAATTGCTTAATTTGAATTCTAGAACAGGGATAATTGACTTACAGCTCTTGAAAACTGGTCTCACTTTATGCACAGACACCCTGTAGGCACTGGCAGCGTAAAACCTTTCTCAATATCTTTTCCATGTGCACCACGAAGCAGTTACGGAAGTATTATCAGGAGTTGATTCTTCGTTGTCCCCACTTAAGCTTGTCTTCTCAGCTGACAGTCCAAATCAGGTGGCCATTGGTGTGCACAGGGATAGCTGTGGTTTTCCATGCATTCTGTTGAAGGAAATCATGTTGCTTGGAGAGTCCTAAAGAGCTCTCAGGTGTCAGAGCAGTTGCTTTCTACTTACTCTTACCCTTTCTTTTTCTGGGATGGTCATGTGTTTTTGTCATATTGCAACTTTTTGCAAGGTGAGAATGTTTGGCAGCGTGGATGACAACGTTATATTTAAGTCAGGAGCAGCTTAATCACTTTCTCCTATGTTAAGTGGCAAAGAAAAAAAGAAAGCAAGGATTACGTTTTTAAAAAGCTACCATGAGATACTGCAGTTGTTCTGCAGAGCTTGGAGCCAGCAGGGTTCAGGTGAGTTAGGCTGATGGCTGCTGAGTATCCCAGAGTGTTGTGTTTGAGGGAACTGGAACAGATGATGCAGACATTAAGAGCAGTTTCATTGCTTTGGAGGTGTAGCTGGCACTTTACCTGCATAGTTTGCATTCAAATAAATTTTTGTTCTTGTGTTTATCTTCTGCAGGAGTACGGTCTTACAAATGTAAACCTGCATCTCCAAAGAGGCTTGCATGTTTTTTTAAATGGAGACACTTCAAGCTGGTAGTCAGGAAAGATGAATTTTAGATCTGTCTTTGCCATTGACTTAGACAAGTTGCTTCCCCACTGTCTGTGTACCAAGTTGTGAAATTCAACTCTTTGGACTCCCAAATTCTGAACTACATAGTTGAGAACTCTCATCTGCCAGGCGAGAATTTGTCCCGAACCTTTTACGAGAAGGAAGAGGAAGGATGTATCGATGATTCCAGTTTGGTTCGTATCTCACCCAGGCATTGCTCAAACTGCAGCCACAGCTTATTTGCATATGTAAATATATAGGAACACAATATGGATCCTACAGCTCAGACTACCATAATACTCTGTAGTTACTCATTGCTCTCGAGTGCTGCTCCTGAAGCAGATTCATGTGATTTCAGTATGACAGGATCGGAGAAAACACGCTTTGCATTGCTCTGCATCTCATGCAGCTTCGTGCATCACTGCAAGCTGAGAACAAAGCAAATCTCAGCTGCTGCTAGACCAAAATGGCAGAAACGTACACTTATTTGTGCAGAGGTAAAGGATTTCACAAAGTCCAAGGCAGCAGAGAATATGGCCTTGTCTCTAGTGCAATGTGCAAAGATTAAGCCTTGATAAGCTGTGGGACTTCCATTCTCAAAGCAGGTTCATTACTGGCAATGAGTTCCCACTAATGTACTGCAACACCACATAAGGAGAGAAAATGAAACATCTCAATACTGAAGACATAAATGACAGTCTCCTGTAGCCTGATTAAGAAACAAGAGGTGCTTAATTCAGCTACACCAGGTTATAAATAGGACCAGGACTACACCCCTGACAACCATTCAGGCGTGAAGATATTTCAGATCAAAACCTCTGGGTCTTTTGAGACACATGTACTGAAACAATGATTATTGAATCCTCCAGATGTCTTTCTCATACTTTTTAATGTCCCTCCTCTACTTCTCTTTCACTGAACTAGATATGTACTTAAACATCTAATTTACATAGTGTGTTAAATATTTAAGATTCGCTCTAATGCTCTTTTGTTTTCCCAGCCAAAATATCTAAGAAATGATTGTTTTACCTCCACAACACTGAATACAGAGGATCACTTTAAGTGATCTGTTGTGCACAACCTTGCAATTATGTGAGAACTTGAACAATGCATGTGAGAAAAAGGACTGGACCAGGCAGGTTTAGCTTGTCTTATTTATACTTGACTAGTACAGCTGAAATCTGTATCCATTTTGTTCAACACATATAAGCCAGAAGAACCTGCCTTGTTTCCACTCTTATATACTTCATTGTATTATGATCTACAGTTTTGCATTTTATTAGTAATTCATAACCTGCTAGAGGCGGTACAGTGAGACTGACAGCACTGAGACTAAATTCCAGTAGCTCTGACACAAGTCCTCCGTCTGCAAAGCCATCGTGCAGACATCACAAAGAAGCTTTTCCTCATTCATGTTTCCAAGTGAAAATCCATTTCCAAACAGGAAAATATCTTGAAGCCAAAAATACTAGTGGAGCAGTGGCAGGTTTTCTTGCACTCTCCGTTCTTACACCAGCTCATCCCTGTTTTGCAGGCTGCCTCCCCACGCCCCGTTAGCAGCCGACGGAGCAACCCCACTCCTTGCTCGCCCTGGGCACCCCAGACCTTGAGGAACAAAGGTATTTCCCAGAAACTGCTGGAGTACAAATTTCCTTCATTAAAATGGAAAAAGCCATCACAAAAGTGAGCAAAAGGTGGGAGGGAGGGAGGGAGGATGGATAAATGCGTCAGGACTCTCTTGAAGCAGAGCTATCCAGGGCTGCGCAGAAACCGCTGCTCAATAGATGGGGTTTGGGGCTGGAAAGTGAGGCTAATTCAGTGTAACGAGAGGTGAACGGTACTCAAGACGCTTCCACTGCCACTGGAGACCCCTTACAAACGATTTTGCTCTTTCAGTCATTAATTTTTTATGAAGTTTAATAGGCCTGCAGCCTAGAGACCTGCCTGGGTGTTGATTAGCTTTATATTTTCTCTCATTAATGTAGAATCTGATTAGCCCCTGTTACAAGCATTTCATCTGATTTGGCAAACGGCATTGTTCTGATATTAGGAATTACAAGTTTACTTCATCAGAGGAAATAAAACCTTTGCCCACTCAGAGCCCCACATCTCCCACAGCCTCTTTAAAAAGCACCTTGTGGCCAGGGGGCTGTCGCCTGTTTAAAACAGGGCCTGAGCCCCCTGCCTGCGCCCCTGCCTGCCCGCACCACGGGGCTGCGCTTTCGGCAGCCCCTCAGCTTGGGGCAGAGGTGGGAGAGGTGACAAGACATGGTGCTCGTCACTTTGGCTGCCACCAGGGTTGGGGTAGTTGAGGCCTGGTGGCCACAGGGGTCAGAAGCCCAAACCCCCCATCTGTGCCCCCAAAGATCTGCTCAGACCGAGAGCATCTCGGTGAGGAAAAAACTGTGAAGCTTTTGCTGCTGTGAACTGGACTGAATCTGTTCTTTGGGCAAACGGAAAGGTAAACCTGGTCTCCTTCAGCTTTCTGACCTTAAAATTCACAGTTTCCCTGTTTCTTGATGCTCTGTGATAGAGACACACAAGGAGCATGGTCTTCAAATCCCTTCAAAACTGCTAGTAAATTAAAATAGTGTCAGCACAGACTAAATACTTAAGGGCAGCTAAGGCTCACTGCATAATAACTTGGGACAACAGTTAAAGTAACGTTGCTCTTGACGCGCCGGCTGCAGCTCGGAGGCTGGCTGGCAGCGTGATTAGTTTGCTGTGCGACAGAGTATTTTTAATTCAAAGGGAAGCTGAGCCAAAGCAGGACGTTTGATGCGCAGTCTGGGCTAAGATCAGACGGACTGGACTTTGAACTTGGGGCTTGTCTCAGTGGACCCTGGAAGTCTGGAGACGCCACGCGTGCTCCTCCAGTGCCTCACAGGGACCAGCACCCGGGCCCAGCAGCTGGCCAAAATGGTTTGTCTTCTTTTGAAGGGGTAGAGGGAGGTCCTGAGGATGAAGGTAACCCTCTGCAGCAAGCACGGTTTGTTGTGATCGTTTAATGAGTCACTGATGTTTCCAAAGCTGTTGGAAGAATGGCTTGTTATCAGGAGAAGTCTTATCCCTTTTTCTGTGTTGCTGATGGCAAAGGAGGACTATGGCAATATATATATATAAACAGGAGATTCATCCCAATGCACGGCTTTTTGCTCCAAACCTGCTTTTGTGCTCCCTTCGTGAAAAGTAAAAGAAATTTTATGAATGACATGAGCAATTCCAGCTAATGGCTAGAGCTGAAAAACACCCATTGATAATCCCAGGTGAATAATATCTCAACAGAGTAAAGGAGTCTTTTACCTATCTGACACTATTATAGATGTCGTTAGTTAACAAGGATAGTCAGGGGTTTCAGAACAGGCATTAAGTGAGATTGCTTGGGTCATTATTAATTATGCAGATTCTCCGTCTTCTTCTGTCAGAACACAGGAGTTAAATAAACACAAATGGATCAAACTGCTGTGTAATAGAAACTTTATGTTAATACAGCAAAATGCACGGCAGGAGGTGGCAGTTACATTAATCTCTGGTGGATGGAGGTATGCAGGGACTTAAAGAAACGTTTGTTTCTGTTCACCAGGTAGTGAAATAGGAAGCGTTATTTATAGCCCCCCAGCAGGCAGCGGTCCCGATGTACTGCGCGACATACACTCATGTTAAAGGATGGTGCTTGGCCTGAAGAGTCTACACTCTGATTTGACAAATAATTCAAGAGAAATGACATCAGAGGGATAAGAGACCTTGTGTCACACAGCAGGGCAATAGCAAGCAATCCTGTTTCTATTGCTTTTGTTTAAAAATTGGAGTTCAGACAGCTGACTTCAGACAGGACTACAAATTTCCAGGAAATGAAAAGGCACTCGGTGAGAGGGACCCCCAAATCGCCTAGAGTTTAATGGTGGGGAATCACTCTGGGGCTGGTAGCCTTATGTTCGACTGCCTGCACAGCCAGACTTGGAGCAAGGGTGTGAGCTTCAGGTATTCTTATCCATCACAGTGCCCTAAACACTAAATTGCTGGCTTTTTGGAAAAAGGCCTGACATGAAATTCTATCCTAGTTATAAGAAAACAAAAAGTCAACAGTTTCCTGATGACTAATTGTTCAGTACATAGCACAAAAGGAAAAGGAAGTTGAAAAATAAAGTCCAAGGGCAGCAGCAGTGGCTTACCAAGTAGCTGTTAACTGAATAGGAAAGTGAGAAACAAAGAGACTGGACACTATTTCCTTAAAACTGTGAGCTGCTTTCTCTGCAGCCTTATATAAGACAGCAAGCACTGTTCTACCCTATTTATCTATTTCAGCTTGTGGCAACACACACTTTGCCTCTGCTGCCAAGCAAGCTGGGTGTCAAATCAGTACAGATGTGCATAATTCAAGCTGGCACAGAAAGTGATGGGTTTTGCATTGGACATGTTTATTTTCTTCTTGCAAGGCTTAAGCATGTCATTTGCTGTCACACATGCCCTTGTGAAATCTTGGCAAGAAATCAATTTGATTTTCAATGTCAAGCAGCTTTCTTTAATGTCTCTAGATAAGGTTTGTGTGTATACTGTGCTGGAGGAGTTATATATGTACCACCTTGGGTCAACAGTAGAAAGCTCTCTGTGAAATCATCACACGCAAAATTTCAAGCAAATCTCTGCAGAGCTGTTGCTGCTTTTCCATTTCTTCCAGAAATGGATATTCTCACTCCCACCTTCCAAAAATACGTAAAGGACACGACATAACATGTAATGCCCATGCCTCACCGGTGCAGGGCACCGCAAGTTTTGTGTTATCCTTTTTGCATGAGTCGAGGCTGCGTTTTTAATAAAATCCCTCGCACTCCAAGCTGTCTGGGGCAAGGATTGCTGTTTTACTTCTCAAACTGGGCAGTACTGGACCCTCTTGCCGCTTGTTTGTTAAACTTGGAACAGCTGCACAGCCTCGATAGTTTCAAGGGTCAGATTCTTGGGACTTAAGAAAGGGTGAATGATCAGACAGGATCCTTTGACTTTTGAGGGACATTTGATGTAATAGGTAGTTAAGTGGGATACATTTATGTCTTTGGTTGCCATTAATTCTGTGAATATGCGAAACTTTCCTCTACTAGTGTGCGTGCAACACCCAGAATATAGTGCTGAGACAGACTTGTCGAACACCAAAACTTGTGTATATGAAGTGACCAGAGGAAAAGAAATGCGCCCAAGCAAAAGCAGATACAGACAAACTATGTAGTGTCACGTCATCTCGCTATCAGTTGTAACTGTAGGAAAATATGCAGAAAATGTCCCGGAACACAAAAGTTCTACATTCCAGCATCGTCACAGTAAATGCAAGTTTATGAATGCCGTTACTGGGGTTTCTGTTGACATCCGACCGGTGTTTTCAGCTGTGTCTCCTCAAAGGACTTTAACCCCGTTCAGCCCACGTGGTGCTGTGTGATCTTGTCAGATCTCACCAGCTGAGCGGTGTCAGGGGAGATGACTGTTTGCGTTGGAGGTCTCCGGGGTACACTGTCGTCACTCTGACCATTCAGAAGATTACTCCCCTCTGAGTTGGTGCTTTATTCTGTTCAAAGAGATATCTGCCTTTTGATGCAGACAAATAGCTAGGACATGTGTCCCATGACTTTATACAAGCAGCGGCTCATGGCCGTTTTGGAAGCAGGTTCTGTTGTCCTGAGTAGTCTCTAGTAAGAGCAATTATATTGTACTTCCTTCCAAAATGTGCAGTAACTTACCTTATGTGCTTGCTTCTTTCCGCCTTATGTTGGTACTTGGATTTTGCTTGTTCTGCTACATTCTCTCTGGTGGGTGAAGTAATTCCTCTATGAATTTGTTATGCTTTAGGATTAATAGAGAGTAAATAGATACAGTACAGAACAAATGCAAAATTGTCTTTAGAGGAGTGTGAATCTGTTCCGCCACATGATGTACCATTTTTTTCTGTTTCTATTTCATTCCACCCTTTCCTTCAACAAAGTGGTTAAAAGCTGTCGCTATTTATAAATTGACTGCACATATATTCAGCGTCAGACTGTAGCACTTGATACAGGCTGCCCTGGGAGGCCAAGCACGGTTGTTGCCCCTCTCCCTTTTACATGGTCTCTCACGAGGAGAGGCTTGAGGCAGCACAGGAAAGCTGCCTTGGAAACTTATCTTAAGCATAAGCAGATGGCACCAGGATCTGATAGCACTTCATGAGTGTGAAATTCATTAACTCCCCTCCCCACTCCCCAAATTAATATTTTTAAGTGAAGTATTACAGAATTTCTGGTCTAAGTTTTGTGTTCAGATAGCTTTGCTCTGGAGAGCTGCTTCTCAGCCTAATGCCTGCAGAGACACTGTCTCCCTAAATATTTTTAAGCACTAGTAACTACCACCAGCTCTTGCAGAGAAATCCCAGATCTGTGGACTCACCGGGTCTTGGCAAGCAGCTTGGAATGAAGGGAGAGAAAAGGCTTTGAAGTTCAAATGTGGTACAGTTTTTCCCTGGGTCTGTCATTTCCGTATGTATTATAAGCAGTTCTAAATGTTTGTCTAAGTTACATCAGAGTGTTTTATTCCTGATCAGTTTGGTTTTGGCATGTGAGCGCATATGAAAGTTAATGCAGTCTCTGTTAATCCTTTCATATTAAAGAGGTTCGAGGAGGCTGTGGTTCAGGATTGTGGGTTTGCTGGGTGTTCACAGAAGCAGCTCAGGACTGATGCACAGAGCAGGTGCCTGTTCACAGCTCCTCTCTGATCAGCAGCATCACCCATGCACTGCTCTGCATGAGCAGATAAACTCCTCAGCATTTGATGACACAGTCTGCCAGTTCTCGTTTGGGTCGGGGTGCTGCAGGAGCTCCCCTGGATGTCTGCTGGAATACAGCCAGACCCTCACCCAGGGTGGGCCAAGTCCCTTCCAGCTGAGCCTAAGGGCCTCGAGGACTCAACCACTTCCCCGCCTTGATTTTAATACCATAGGACTGACTTCTACTCCACTGAAACACCCCCAGCGCCGTGACACTCCCTGTCCCTCACTTGGCTTGAAAACGTGCAAGGCACTTCTCTGCCAGCTCGGGGCTTTTTGCCGTTTCCCTCCTCCGGGGCGGCTCGGGTGCTCCGTGCCAGCCCGGTTATCGGGTACCTCTGCTGCTCTGCGGAGCCACCTGAGTGATTATTATTGTTTGGTGCAGAACAGTTTGCGTTACCCAGAAAATGCCTTTGTACTGTCTTGCTCATAGGGGATAGATGGGTTATCATAACCTGCATAAGCACATAATATTTTAAGCTAAGGAGAGTTGTACAACTAAAGTGAAAAAAAAAAAAAAGCAACAAAATGTGGTTTATAATACAGGAAGACTGTTGATGTATCCAACAGGAAAGCCAGGAAATTCCTCGGTATCTTAGCTTAGCTTCTTTCATCAGAAAAATAAGAGCAGCAAAGCGGCTTCTGCGTGTTCCTGTTTCCCAGTAGGTAACCTCATTCTTGTCAATGAATGTCCAGGATTCTCTTTCTTTCTACTTGTAATGCTCAAGTATTATAAATGTCAACAGCAGCTGAAGAGGAATCATGAAATCCAAGACAAACATACTCTATCAGGAAGCAACAAACTTTCCTTCATTGTTATGACCAAATCCTAGAGATGTTTCTTCTATTCCGTAGAGGACAGATTCATTCGTTGTCTGGGGAGATATGGGTAGTAGAAAGCTTTGAATAAAGACATGTTAGATCACTTTATTCACACATGGCACTGCCCTTGTTCTCGTAGAGCTCCAGCTGACATTAGCAGGAGTTTCACGTGAATAAGAGTGGAATTAAAAAATCAGAATTTGCCTCCTGCTATTTTATTCCATGCATTCAGACCCAAGTGAAAGTACACAGGAGAAAATGAGATTCTCACCACTGGCTTCAGTGGCTTTGGATCTTTTTTCAAGTACGAATTTTTGTATTCCTGACAGGTGCAGAAAAAGTACTAGAGTTTCTTTATTCTTGTTACAACTAAAGCTTGTGAGCAGCCAAACTTTCAAATGATTAAATCTGTAATCCCCTAACTACCTTATGTTGGCTTTACGATTCCTGTTTAACAAAGGTTGTCTATCAAGTCACAAGTTTATGATGAAGATAAACGGCAATGTGGGGGAGTGAGCTTCTTTATCTTAACCATCCTTCTCTGTTGCCGTGTGTCTGTGCACAAATCCCTGTTGTACCAATACTGTTAAATAATAACAAAATCATGTTCAGGGCATCTGCTGGAGTTTTTGTGAGGGTCTACAATTAATGAGTCTCCCCATAGATTCAGTTATTATGGAGCATTAATTATTGACAATTACATGAAGCTTTTAGAAGGGGAAACAAAATATCACAGAAGATCTTGGCTGTCAGTGTCACATCAGCCATGGATTTGGCCTTTTCTGGACAGCCACATATTTTCCTTACCTCTGCAGGGATCTGTGGGTTCTGGTGGCTATCCTTTTGAATTAATAACAATACTTTTCAACACACAAAGATGCTTACCTGAAAAGGTCTGACCTGGGAAAATACTTGTCACCTCTCTTCATTCAAGCACTTCATTCATCTCATGCCTAACTACTTTTCTTTGGTTATTGTGAGGGACCTAAAATGTGTTCCTCTTCACAGGGGGAATATCAAGCACCGATAATTGAACTGAATGAGCCAAAGCTATGCAGTGAGCCAGCTGTGAAGACAAAGCTGAGAAAGGAAATTGGTGGTGACATCTCAGCCTTGCTGAAATGCTGGCAAAACCAGATGTCAGTGTAGTCACAAAATAATGGCAGCAAATGCTGTATGCTAAAATAGAGCAGAATTAAGGGGGCAGTGCTAGGACGTTAGTCCATGTCCTTATGGCCAAGTAGTCTGGACTGAGCATCTGGAGGTGAGTATCATGGGATGGCCTGGCTCTGGAGAGGGCTGGTCCATGCCCTGTTTCACCAGTTCTGGTTGTACACCAAGTTCTAGGTCTGCAGAGTGCTGTCCTTCAATGTGTGAGAAGAAATGATGTTCATGTGTTGGCATTCCCCTCCAACCTCGTTTTATTTTGCAATTAATTTCTAGTCAGGTTGGTAATTTCTACTGCACTCTTAATGATCAGAAATATTTGGCAGATTAACATCATTTAGCTTTCATCTTCTCAAGGGAGATAAGAGAAAGGATTAAAGAGAAGGAAATTCCTTGCTAAATGCTGTGAAGATGGTGAGTACAGAGTCTAGAGACATGAAATCAAATGAGTGAAAACAAAGGAAAAGTTCAGGAGCCCCTTGCCACTGCCAGTGGGATTTACCCTTTATTTACTGCTGACAGTCCATCTGTCAGCTCCCAAGCAATACTGAAAAGGAGACTACACCTGTCAACATGTCTGTGAGGCAGAGATGGAGCAGATGTTGGAATTTGCACCACTGAAGCTAAAATTTATCATATCTAACATAAATCTGCTAACAGAGGTGAAAATGGTCACTCTTTAGCTCAGTGCTTGATCCTCTCCTTTTCTTCCCTCTTTCCTCTCTACTTTCCTGAGTGCATATTCCCTGCTCAGCTTTGGCAGAAAGGAGTAAGTCACTGAAGAAATTTAATTTCACTAGTATTCAATCAAACCAGAATAATGTGTTTAATATCTGTGCAGCTTCAGGGAGGTGGAAGATTCATGCACTCGGAGGAAGTGAGAGAAAGAGATGCATTAAAGCCAGTGCCTTGGTTCAGTGCAGTATAAATTCACCCTCACGCACATGAAAGACATTAAGGAGATCTGCAATACAAATCTGCAAAGATCGAGGAAGTGCCAAGTCAAAGGAAGAACAATATCATGTGCTATTAAGTTATTACCACTATATGTTCTGGTATGTGTTATTAATGACAAAGAAAATGCACGTGCTAAACGTGAGGGTAGAGCAAGGAAATATGGGCTGAAATTAAGTCAAGAATATTGAGGTTTAATATCAGAGATGGCTTCTGAGCAGTGATGTCTATTAGGCTGCATCATGCCCTCCCACGAGGAGAGGCTGGGCTCCATCAGAGCATGCAGGAGCAGATGGAGCAAAGCGCTGAGAAAGGGACTGTGGGGAGCAATCCTGCTCGGGCGGTGAGGGATCGGCTAATAACCGTGCTTTCCACTTACTTAGCATATTCCATCTCTGAGGCACTTAACACACATTAACCAGCTAATCCTCACAATTTCCTGAGGGACACCATGGATAAGTGTTGTTATCCCCACCCTGTTTCTGGGGAAACTGAGTCAGGTCGGTTGGTCTGTCTACCAGCCCGGACGTTAGCAGTCAGCCCGCCGGGACCTGCCCAGACCATCAGTTTGCAGATCCCTCTGATCTGCTCTCTCCCACGCCTGGCTGCTGGGGTGGTATTTACACAGAGTAAAGATTGCGACATAAGCTGTTAGAAGCCAAAATTGGATGTGAAACTCTGTGCTCACTTTACATATACACAACCACGATTACTCTGACTCCCAAAGAGACTTGAACAGAGTGTTTTAATGACAGATGAAACTTGAATTTGCATGAACTCTTTGGGAATCCATAACATTTAAGAGCGAATGTCAATGGAATTGAGTGCAGGCATTGGATAATAGCCCCTCGCTGCTAGAAAAACTGCAAGCAAAGCTGAGGCATTTGTTTTTTGTTATGAAACAGAAGCTATTGATCCTGTAGCAGCAATCCACTCCATAGGCAGTATTCCTGTTACATCAAATGACTGATGTAGTTTTAATCATTTTGTCTGATAGTGTCTGGTGCAAGAAAAATTATATTCTTGACTTTACTCTTCCATATGGATTGCAGATCCTCACGGGCTTTTCAAGAGTCTCAGGCTAAACAACTGCCGAGTAGCAACCAGCTTACGCATAACCTGCTGTCTGCTGCTAAGTACAGGCACACACACATCACTCTCCTAAAGTAAAACTGAGTAGAAGGTATGAGGATATATATTGATATTTAAAGTAGAATACTTTTCCTGTCAGTCAAAAATGTGTATTTATATGTAAGTGTTCCTTTACTAGGCAGATTTTCAAAAATTATCATGAATTTCAGATTGTGGGCAAGTTACATACATTTAAGAGCTATCTATCACTGTGAACAGATTCAATAGTCATCATTTTAACTGGCTTTCACAAATTACATTTTTACAACATCAAGTGATGTGCTCAATAGTAAAATTATTTTTATCAGTTTTAGTCTGTCGTTTCAAGACGATTACTGATTTGCCATATCAATAAGATCAGCAACATTGAAGTTAACTGAGTTTTACATTTCTAACTTAATTATGAGCTTACTCAATTTTATTCAAAGCCTCAGTTAAAAAATAAATAACTTTGGATAACATGTCTCGCCAAGAGCATCTCAGTGATGCTGCTGATAGTTGTAGTCTGCTCCAGCACCTAAGCTCAAGAAAGCAAAGGAGTTTGAGGTTCTGCAGCAGTACCTGATCTGACTGATCCCATCAGTGGACAGCCGTGATTGCAGCCCCCCAGCGAAGCACCGCTGCTGGGCACTCTGGATATGGCCAGAAAAGACTAAATCACAGATTTGGTTTGTCAGTTGCTTAAACACTTTGAAGGATTTTACCCCAAATCTTTTCCCTCTGGGTCAAAGCAGGATTGCTCCCACTGTTGGCGCGGTCATGATTTTAGCGAATACAGTCTAAACCAGGTCCTGATTGTGTGTAAATTCTTAACACACATTTGACATCTGCTCTGTGTCCCACCTGCTGCATCCTCGTCCTCCTCTACTGTATGGAAAAGCTATACTGACATGCCCCTGCTCATTTAAATAGAACAACTTATTTTCTTCAGTAGTAACAGGATAGAAATATGGCCATTGCCTCTTTGCCCCAAAGGCAAGGAAGAACAGTAGAAATTTTTCCTAGTATGTGTGATAACTAACAGTTATTCATTCATCACTCTTCTACCAGTAAAAGCGATATGAACCCTTGCCCTTACCCTGAATAGCCTCTGGTTCTGTTGGTCAGCTTTGTGTGTGGTACAAGAGGTGAAGAGTCTTTTATCTGCGAATTAATTTGCACCACAAGCTTCAGAATTTCATAACCAAGCGATGACTCCTTCCAGCTCTGGGACATCAGGTCAGAGCCCTCAGCTCCAGCAGACCTAGGTGGGTGACACAGCCCTTTTACATGTGAGAAAAGGCTGCTGGTGTTATGTTGTCTATACAGGGAACGGCTCACCAAAAATAATGGGGTTCAGGGTGGGGGGGCATGATTCTGGATGTGCTCAGTATTGGGGAAGAAATAACATCTAAATACAGTCAAAGGCACAGCTTCTGATCATTTTAATAGGACAGGCTTTTACTCTGTCATAAATTTCACTCTTCAGCACATACGGATCTTTATGATCTGTACTCCCAAACCCGCAAGGAAAAGCCACGGCAGGGTTGTGCCACCCTGCAAAGCCCCATCTGCCTTCTGCTTCTCAGGCCGTTGTTTTGTGCCGGGACTGGAATTCTTCCATCCTCAATGCTTGCACATGACTGCCCATTACAGGGAGTTGTAGCATGGCCTTTCTGCCTGTTTGGTTGGCCACAGAACAAGAAATATAAAGAAAGCACAGTTCCAAACGTAGCGCTTAACTAGTGAGCATTCATAGTTGAACACTATGTGTATATGGAAATGATCTCATTTAACCATTTAAAAGATGATGTTGATTCTTGGACTGTGCTGGGAAAAGGAAAGTGAGAATGATGACTGAAAAAGACAACCACAACAACTGAACTGTGCCTGTAGCTTGCTTCTTGATTGGAAGTGTTTAGAAGGTGATGCTGGAACATGAAAATCTATTAACTCAAGAAGAAATCACGTTCTTCACCTCCTTCCATGTTTCCTGGCATCCTGGTAGTCTTAACATCTGGGTGTCCTCAAGACATTTGATGCATTTCATTCATCATACATGGCATTTGCATAATGCGAACATCATACTTTATGCAGATGTATCCTTGAATATTTCACAAATTATGATTGCTATTTAAACTTCCCATAAATAAAACCCACAGGGACTTGCCCACTTCTGAATGTGTGAAAATGCAAGGTCCAAAGTGACTCGTTACTTGCACTGGCACACTATAAATTCCCTTCATATCGCAAGTAAATACAGTGTCTTTCGTTTTATTTTCTTTCTAAAGCCATTAAAATTCTATTAGCTGTTTGCGAATATTATTTCATGCCATCTGCATTTACTCCTAAGTTGTGATAGCGACAGCTGCAATAATTTGTATGCATTTTCTGTGTACAGTTAGTTATTGAGTAACAGAACCTTCCTCCTACATTGCTCTGGAAGATATAGCCAAATACAGAGATGGTTTGTTTGTAAATCTAAATCCCCAAAGTATTATTTTATTTATTAGGACAACAGAAGGGAAAATGGAGGATGAGACATGGGAAAATTTTTGATGTTATGTGACAAACAGTAGCGTTTCTCCTTTTCACTTATTTATTTGTCCCTCAGTCACAGTTTGGGGTTGAAATGAGAGTGGACAGTGTAAGAACAGACACATTTTATTCTGTCATGTTTTCACTTGCGAAAGCTTCTATTGTGTAAAATATATATATTTTTAATTGACCACCATTTGCATATTGTAGAGTTGCTGAATAGGAACTTGAACAACAAGATGTGATCCCCATGTCGGCATCTGCTGTAAAGTCACCTCAATTTCCATTAACTGAGGATGTAGCCAGTAATTCTACGCCAAATTAAATGTCTCAACATTACAGAGCAATAAAGTTGGATAGCAACAGGTCAGCTGACAGAGCAGGGGCTCTGGTGTGGGTGACTGAACATCCAAATACTCTTTTACTTGATATTTATTTCCGTGAGCTCTCTCGGGGGAAAGTTCACCACTATGCAGATGGCAGCGTAAGTCCATCCATCATTTCAGCCATACGTGAGCTCTGCTTCGGGACCTTCCTTCAGAGTTGCGTGAAAAATAGTCCTCGGGTGAGTTTCCTCCAAAGAGAGGTGTTTATGCCCAGAGCTGTCCAGAGTCTTAGTTTTGTGAGTGCAGAGCTAGGCGAATGCCAAAATATTTTTGCAGTTTGATGCATGTGCTTGAGAAAGTGTGTCCCTCTCTTTTATGCTCGTATAAAGTCTGGCTTGAAAATACACAGGTGATAAATGCTTCAATATTTAACCATGATTTACCTGTGGTGAGTGAAGGAAAAATTATGTAAATAGAGCCTGAATCAGAGCAATGAGCCCTTTTATATTCTCCAGAAAATGTCAACATACAATGTTTTATGAATCACTTGCTTTCCTTTGAAAATAAAACACTTCTGCTTTTAGATGTTCAAGATTATGCCTGAACATAAACTACAGAGGAATGGTAGCCAGATTAATATGGTCCCCAAATGGCATGAATTCATAAAGAAATGGGATCTGTATTTAGAAGAACCTCCCCATCTTCTGCCTTGCTCCAGATCCCAGTCCCTGACTCACCCCAGTGCTCCTGGGACAGGAGCTGCTCAGTCAGTGCCAAGGGTAGGACTAATGGAAGGAGAGAAAATAAAACTGCACAGATCCATTTTCAAATAGCATTACAATCAAGACAAGAAAAGCTCTTAAAACATAGCTAAGTCCCTGGAGTGAAAGTCCTCTTCTTTTGTGCGTAGATAAACCTGATCTTTCCAAAGGTGAAAAAGCAATGTCGTGCAGAATTTCAACTTCTCTCATCTCCAGTGTTTGTTCTGGTCCTCTACAGCCCTCAGAGGGGCTCAGACATCTGAGAAAAACAAATTTCAGTGCGTCACTGAATAATCCTGACTGAGTCATCAATTTAAATACCTAATTCCTATTAGCACTTTTCATCATTTCTCCTGAAAAGCTTTGATGAGGTTATGGCCATTTTCACCAAGAGGACAAGCGAGTTTCTGTCACAGGCGGTGTCAGTGTTCTTCCCCCTGATAAACTCATTGCTTCTCACAAGGAGCATTAAGAATTGCTGTTTAAGGACCAGGAAAATGAAGGAAACCCCAGCAAAATCAGGACCTCTTCTATAATGAGCTGCTCAGTACTAGGAAGCCTGTCTCCCTGACATTTTACACTACATTAAAAGAAGATCTTTAGGGAAGACATATAAATGAAGAAATCCAAGAGACAACCTTCCTGAGCTGTTGAGGCTGCCTGCAGACCGGACCATGAGCTCAGAAAGCACCAGCTCCATTTTCTGTCTTCCTTTTCTTAGGACGAGATGTTGTGAGGTGAGAGCGGGCAGCTTTGCACCACTTCTCCACAGTTCTCACACTTAGCCAAAAGTTGCTTTTCGCCTTAACCCGTATTTGTAAGTTTGAAAGCCTACTATTTGGGCTTCACTATAACAGCTTTTA
Organism: Cariama cristata; assembly: GCF_000690535.1. Taxonomy (NCBI): domain Eukaryota; kingdom Metazoa; phylum Chordata; class Aves; order Cariamiformes; family Cariamidae; genus Cariama; species Cariama cristata. The sequence goes on from NW_009603285.1 coordinate 24,799, forward strand.
AAGGCTACGTACAGATAAAAATCAATGGGAAATCAACACAGCAGATGCTAAGTGACTGAAAAAATGAAGTCGTTGATTGCAACCCAGAGACCTCTGGTGCAAAAATAACTCTGTAGCTCCTTCAAGACAAGCTTTGGTAAATCAAATGGCAGAGAGAGACTGAGACCACATCGCTAGTGTCCACTTGCTGGACTTGTCAGTAAAAACACAGTCCAGTTTTCATTTGTGGTTGTAATACCAGGGAAAGTCCATTTAGGGAAAAACCTTCTGCAGAGTAGATGCCCATCTTGATCCCATGCAGTCTGGCAAAATGAAATTATTCTCTAGAGCTGATAGCCCCCAAACAGACAAAGAAATGTCTATAAATCTTGGAAACTGCTGTTCTTTAGCTTACGGGTTCATTAATGAAGTGATGGGCCCTGGAAGAGAAATTGCCTTTTGTGTGATTGCCATTAGCAGGTTTGTTGACAATGAGCCTTCTGACCTTACCAGGCAGCGAGGCAGCACGCTGCACTGCGCGAGCGTAGAGAGTAATTATTGCTGTGATACCTTTTGGTCTAAGCCAGAATGAAAAAAAGTAAGTCCATTTTGTAGCCTTGAAGGTCACTAGTTTTTGCTGCCTGTGTGTGATGTCTTAGAGATTTTGTCACTGAAATGAGACTTGAAACATTATTCTGTTCTGTCTGTAATAAGAATCAGTGCTGCAGAGAGGGTGGTATTTTCCGCTTTTGATTGTTTGTATGTAGGTGGGGTGAGCTTATAGTCAAAGAGCAGAGGCTAGAGAAGGGCTTCTGGTATGTGTGAGCAGGGGTGGGAGGAGGATAGGAGCTGTGGAGGAGCCTAAAACGGAGGAGGGATCTCTGATGGTTTTCCTGGGATGTGGACATCTCGGTCCCAGCACTGCCATTTTAATCGTATTTCCTGGTTGTCAGGAGAGGAGAATGTGTGACTGGGAGGTGTGCACCTGTCCAAAGGTGGCAGATGGAAGTCAATAAAACAATCTTGAGAGATGAGAGCTCCTACTCTGAGCACTCGGAGCTACATGACTTGCTGCAACCTCTTCCTATTATATTGGCTTTCCTCCCTGCCACAAACTGTTTGGTTCACAAAACTAAAATTACTGGAAGGTACTGCAGAGAAATGAAGGTCTAATGATCTCCAATTTATTCTCAGTCCCACTGGCAGTTTAGCCTTTATGACACAGAGTATTTTTAATTAGTTTTTGAGTTTCCTCTTTGGAAGATCACAGGCTCCAGATGGTAGGTGATCTCATCACCTCTCCATTATAGGGGGTTTGGCCTATTTTGCTTATCTTCAGCTCTCCCTTGTTCCAATGCAAGCAGGGTGAAACAGCAAATTGGAAGGAATGGATTAACGAGAAGTAAAAAACATCTAGCAGTACAAATGGCAACAGGCTTTCAACTCTCCCAAAGGGTCTGGATTGGGAAAAGGGCACTTTTAGCAAGCGAAAAAAAAAACCTAAACAAAAAACCATGAAAAAAAGCAACTTAAATGGCTGGATTTTGCAAAATTTCTACCTACCAACTCAGTGGAGTTCTGGAGCAATGTGGAGTGGATAGTCACCAGTTTAACACCGGTAGTGCATCTCCTGGTGCAGGCTGATACCTTACATCTGATGCTACTATCTTAAAAAACCTCAGTGTGGGGCAGCAGCAGAGAGCCGGGCAGAGACTGGTGCTCCTTGGGGCAGAGCAGCGGCACGGGCACGGTCGTGCTCTCCATCAGCGTTGCCTTCGCTGCAGTCAAAGCAACCCACGCACAGGTGTTCAGTCTCCACTGCGTAGTCAGCCTCTGGTCTAGTTTGGCTGTCATTGACAAGTCAAATAATACCTTTTGTTGTTACCCTTCTGAAACGTAAATGCTGAAAGCTGGACTAGAACTTTCCAAATTTCCTGTCTTGGTGTTGTGAATGGAGTGAGAACAAGTCTGCGCCGCTGCTAGTCCAGAAAGGGGGAAAAGTAAAGCGTTAGGTAGCAGAAGCTTTGGATCAGCATCTTTGACAGTGGAAATGAAGTAGAAAAAGATGGAAAAATAATATAGCCATGTTTATGCTTTCTGTCTGTTACTTTCTGAAGCGTTGAAAAAGCTTTCATCTGCCTTGTGTTGTGTCCCGCTCTGCTGTGCTCCCCTCCCTGCCTGCATGCAAGGTGAGCGTGTACTCCTTCCCACTGCAGCGTTACTGGTGACGGACAAGCATTCCTCCAGTACACCAGCTCTGCCTGTAGCTGCTCTGGGCATGGGTGTTTCACAGTGATGGGATTAAAACCTGACGTAGCTGCAGGGACCGAGCACCCTCAGAGCCCGTGTCGGTTCCCCCAGCCGCAGCATGCCGAGGGCTGCACGGTGCTGGGGGCTGGCTCGGCTGGAGCCCTTGTGCAGCTCTGTGGGTTTGTGTTGTCGCCAAAATGTTTTCTGCTCTTGTGTGCACCCTCTCCGTACAGGGCATGGGATTCAGTGTCAGGGTAGACACGAGCACAGCTCATCCCTGAGCTGGGGGTGCTCCTTAAAGAAATAATGCTCAGGCTGCGAAGGCGAAGTGACCCTCTGCTTGAGCTGCAGCTTTTCTTTCTGGTGTTCACCAGGAATTCCTTGTCTTGGAAGTTCTGCCCAGGAAACATCTAGTGCATGAAAAACTAATTTGACATAAGCAAGGACTGGAAGGGGAGGAGTCCTTATTGCTAGAACTAGAGTATTGGGTCCATTAACTTTAAAACACTGAGCAGCCTGAGAAACCCCTGTGTGTTTCTCATCTACAGAAGAGGAGAAAGACCGAGACTGAATTAACGTGGATCACACAAATACATCATTGCCCTGAGTAAGCACTGTCATCCACTTCTGTGAGCACCCTTTCCAATGACAGATTCATGGTCCTTGGAGAAATTAGACTCAGTTGTGGATGGAATCTAATTTCATCCCTTGTCATTAAATGTCTGCAGTCCAGATTTGCTGTCCTACCCAGCCTGTTGTTACGGGTGGGAGAATGACACTGCTGAAGAACAGTTGATCATTTGGGGGAATTGCCTCCCAATTTTCCATGAAAAGTAGGGAAGTAGGTCTGATCTTGGGTGCATTAGTATCTCTGTGTGCTGCAGGGAGAGTATTCCTTTTAGGATGTGCTGCGGTCTGGAGAGCTTGGTCAGAGCCCCCCCAGTCTGGGGGTCTCCTCTGGGTCAGGCAGGTTTAGGGGTTACACTTCTCATGGACGTACCTGCCTGGGCAGCAACGTCTGCTTGACAGTGCTTGACTTCACATGTGTCAGCATCAGTCAGGAGATGATAACAACTATCAGTTAGCACTAGCTTGCACAGATATAATGTGAAATGAATATGTCATTTCCTGGCAAACTTGCCAAGATCAACACTGGTAAGAATATAGCGCTACTTTCATGGTAAAATGAATATATCTTCACTGTACTTTTTTTACCTAGGGATAGTTTACAAAGGTAAATCTCTCAGTGACAAAGACAAGGCCACAGTGGTTAATGCTCAGAAATGATGGCTGGGTCCTGCTTTCCATGTGAGGCTGTGGGCCGAGACCCCGCAGGACTTGGTGTCTCAAGCAGAGCATGACCCCAGCACCTCACGTGGGTTGGCCCAAGCGCCCAGCTCCAGGGCTAACAGGTACAGAGCCAACCCAACATCTTTTCATCCACAGGGCAGACTCCAATGGAGAGGTACGGAGCTTGTTGCCTAACTCATTGATAAAATAACTATATCAGCAGGGAATTATGCTATAGGTGAAATCCAGCAATGAACTGTTCTCAATAGGTGAAATTCTTCTTGCCCTTTCCTGCTATTGGTGATTCTACCTAAGACTGGAGCACGTTCCTGGCACGCTGCCTTTCGTGAAGCAAGTCTGAGCTCATTTAAAGCGTAAATGACAGTGAATCAGGAACTTCCCGCTGTTCTCAACGATAACACTTCCTGTAATTTGCATGATAAAATTCTACTGATTTCAGATAGCATTTCTCAGGACGGATTATTTGACACCCAGACTGTATGTTAGGGAATAAATTATTTTGCTGTGTTCCTAACTGATCACAGTCATGAATTCTGATTTGCTGACACTGAGTCCCAAACAAAAGCACAGAACCTTGTCTAATAGTGCTATGAAAAAGGATATTCAGGAAATACTAACAAGTTTCATATGGTAATTTATGTAAATATAAACCATAACTCAGTTGAAAAGATTCAGTTGAACCTATAGAAAGAGTCTGAAAGCCAAGGTTTTAATGATAAAACATAAATTGATACTTAGTCTTTACAACTTAAATGTTGTGCTTTCTGGTACCGAGCAAAGAAGCGAAAACCAGAAGCTTCACTTTAAAAAAGCGAAGCATTTCCCAGTGTTGAGGTTAGGATCTTCAGCAGGGCACTCTTCCAGGATTATGAACAGACCCTTTCAAATTACGTCTCTGTAGAAGAAAGATGACAGCATTGTGGTCCAGACTGTTGCTCTCCTTATAGGCCTGTACAAGAAGCCGTAGGGACACGTCACATTTCTCCCTTGCACACAGGGCCAGTGCTTGGTGTGGCAGGAACGGGACATCAGCCTTCCCTGGGCAAGCCAGCCTGGGCTCACCCTGTCCGGATTCTGAGATGGAAGCAAACCAGATGACAAGACCACTTCTTTCTGTGGACAGGCACCATCTCTTTCACAGAGACCGAGGGTGAGCACTCCGTCTGCTGCTAACACGTGCAAGATCTGCCAGTCAGCTCTTCACGGATCCCGATGATCTGCTGATGTGGAGCGGAGTGAAGACACTGGGCTGTGTTTGGTTCCGGGTGCCTTCATTAAGGTAATTTCCAACCTTCTTAGAGCCAGCTCTTCCATGTCCAGTCTGAGACTTGCAAGGACCATGTATTTTAATTAAAGACTTTTAATTAGTCTGCTCATAATCTGTCAGAGCTCTCATGCTGAGGCATAATTAATGTATTAAACCTCTACCTTGCAACTTCCACTATATGTGTGCTTTCAAAACAAATCTGCACTTGTGTTTGAAGGGACATAACAATAACAGTACTTGGCACCTCTTGTTGCTGGAATAACTGTATTGTGCATTTATCAATTGTCTTTCCCCTGAGGCTGTCCAAAGGGCGTCAGTAAGATCTGTGTGTACTCAGCACCTTCCAAGATTGAGCCTCCAGCACACAATCAATATTTATAAATTATGCTTCAACCTTAAAGCAATGTGGGACTTTCTGAGGGTGCGGAGCTTTATCTGGTTTCCAGTGGAAGCAAAATACTGAAGGCCTGAATCGCAGGATACTGAAAGCCAAATTTTCAGCACTCAAAATTCAAAGACAAGCTCTTCTAAATAGCTCGCCTTCCATTTTGGCACCAAAATGAGTGTTTAGATTGTCAGAATTGCTTAGCACGTTGGGTCCAAGGCTTAACTGAAAATGCTCTTTCAGTTATAGGTGATCTTTGGCCGCTGGGACTGCCAGCTCTTTCTACAACTGAATCAAGTAGAGATACTTTAGCACTGCAGAATTAGGGCAATAATCTAAAGAAAAGGGGCACGGGACCTTCACGATAAACATAGCATGCTATCCTGCTGAGATACTGGCTCATTACTGACTGTGGAAAAAAGGCCATTTGCTGAAGCATGAACACCGTTCGCATCCTCCTTTTCCCTGGCTGGTTTCCCACCGAAATACTGATCCAGGCCAGAGCTTGTTTAGTTTGCAGTGCTGAGAAGACCACAGCCCGGCGTGATGTGGAGAAGACAACATGGAAAATCTATTTCAGGAGGAAGGTTTCGGAGATAGATAAACACTTTGAATATTGAATGGTAAAAATATTATTTTGACCAACCCTGGTCCTTAAACCTGGATTACATCAAGGAGCTCTATCTGCTCATGTCTCAGTTTAAGCTCCAACCACGCTGCCATCCCCTGTCGTGGCCTCCGAGCATGGTGCCCAAGCCATCACCACTATTTCCCTTTGTCTCCACTCCTCCCTGTTTCCCGTAGGCAGAGAATCTATTTCACATTAAGGGGAGTATTCGTAAAACCAAGTGGAAGTCGTCTGAGCGATGGAGCCCCAGCCAGCCCCGCTGCCGTGGCTGAGTGCTCGGGGCCCAGTGAAGACGGAGGAATGCTGCGGCTCTCGTTGCCTTTGCCTCGGCCTGCCATAAATCAGCTGCTCCCCGAAGAGCCCACCCGTGCCTTCCGCAGCTTTGGAGGCAGCAGCCCACGCCGTATCTGCCCCATTCCTCATCCTGTGTTCCTGCCGCACTGCCAGTTATTTGTTAACTAAAAATGGAGACCCAGAGACTTGAGTGTTATTGTGAATCACTGGTTCAGCTGGGTTCTTTATTATTATTAATGATGAAATACTGAGGCTGGGCTGCTAATGAGTCTAAGCTCCCTCCTGTGTGTTTATTTTTCTTCCCCCTTCAAACTGTCATTTCAGAGTAAATTACTTTTCCCTGCATCTTTGTCAGGCAACACTGTACCAGTACATCCACCCCCATCTCACCCTCTGCTCTAATTTCAGGCTTATTCAGTTTCTCTCAATGCAGTTTACTAAGCAAAGTACGGCATATCCTCCCATCTGTCTTACTTAAGTGGCACGATGCGCCTCAACAGCAGATAGAGACATCATTTTTATTACGCTCAGTTCTGGTTCTTGTTTTTTCTCTGAATTATTTACTAAGCCATTACCAAGGGGGGAGAGGTATGGGGCTGGAGAAAAAAAAAGTAGCATTTTTAAAGTGAGGGGGGCGAGGAAGAGCAAATGATTTTTCAAGCATCACTCAAAAACTGCTGTGATTTTTCTCGCCTTTGTTCCCTCTCATGTTAAACATGTTTGTGTCAGGCAAACAACCCACGTTAGATGGAATTTCACACCATTCAAAGCATCAGTGTCTCCAGCCTTAATGTGTATTATGTTCAAACATGCAACGTAATCCATCAAAAACCCCTGCAGACCTTGTGCTTTCCTCCAGATTTATCTGTTTGAAGCCTCCCTCTCCATGTACGCACGTAGCCAACCTTCTGTCGGTGTTTTTTTTTTAATTTATTTGGAAACAGCAGACCAGATTCTCAGTCAGTGTACGCTATCACAGCTCCGCTGGCTTCTTGCCCGCCGATTTATCCCGGCAGAGGGGACTTGCTTGTTGCTGGCTGGAGTCCGCGGTTGCAGGATTAGCTGGGGGGGTTTATCTCGGGGTCTGTTCCAAACGCAGCCAAACTGACCAAACCATTCGCATCACAGCCTTCAGCATGGTGCTTTGCAGGTCAGGAGAGCCACGCTGCCGTTGCCTGCCTGCCTGCCTCCCCAGACTCACCTGCAAAGAATATTTTATTTTGCCAGGAGGAAAATACTTTGAAATCAAGCACAAGGTTTGCAACAACAAGGGAAGGCAACTCCTGGAGGAGCCTGACCCGGGGACGGCAGCGCTGCTGTTGTGTAGGTTTTGCCAGGTGTGAGAAGGAGCAAACTGAACTGCAAAGGGAAAGCTTTGGTTTCATTTGCAGAAGTTAATACAAACAGATCTAGAAACAACAAAACCAAACCCACTCCAATAGGGAAGAAAATCTGTATTTGACTTGAAACAGGAGAAGAGCAGTTATTCCTCTGAAAAGAATACTGAAATAGGTGGCATTAGATTAACATGGATATATTTACTTCGATTAAGAAAACATTAATTAACTGTTAAGCTATAATTTAAAGAGCAGCCCTGTGGTGAAAAACATACCTGTCTTCACTGAGAAGATTTTCCTTTCAAAGCGATCTCCAGTCTATCTGGGGTTTCTGATAGAAATAGCAGGAAATATTGTGGCATGTTTAATTCTGGTTTTCACCAGAGACTTCATTTTTTCATTCAGACTTGGTTTTTTCCTAACCCAGCCTTCCCATCTCAGTTCATTTTTTCGCAGTGCACATCTTCAGTGCGCTATCATCACTCAGTGCTTACCATTTTAGTGTATAAACATGGCAATTTCTGCAAATCAGAAAGCAAACCCATTAACATTTGAAGTGGAACAGAGATTTTGTGTTTCTGATCATTAAAGAGTTTGGAAATGTAGGGAAAAAACTTCCCTTTCCCTTGGTCCAAAACAAAGCTGCCAAATAAAATCCTCTGATCAACTGCTACAGAGGAGTGGTGGCATGTTCACATGCCTCTCCCAGATGTGATAACAATAACGATCATTAAGTTTTCTATTTTACACATTGCTCCTGTGTACCGGGGTAATATGCAACATCTTTTTCTAACCACTTTGTGTAGAGGAAAGGAGGCACAACGTGGTGAGAGACGCTGGTGTTTGTGTGACCCTGCTGCAGCAGCAAAGGTTTTTGCACGACCGACCATGTCCTAAGTGAGATGCACTTCAGCGGAGGATGTCCTATGGTCGCCCCTTCCAAAGGGGGTGCCTTGTTACACAGCTTACTATGCTCGTATTTTGCATAGGTGGATGCACATATGCTTAATTGGTCTCCAAATGTCAGTAGCGGTTTGTATAAACCTTCGTTAGTCTTTCGGCAAGGCTGCTGGTTCCCGTGAATGGGGAAGGAGCAGAAGGGGCGTCGGAGGGAGGAATGGCTTTGTTGGCCTTGCTGCTTGTGTGAAAGATCATGCTTTGTGCTCAGAGGCCAGCTGTCTTCTCCCCTCTTTTCTTACATCCTGGCAGCAACTTCCTTCACGCCTTTATGTGAGCTCCTGCCAGACTATCTCTGCGAGAAGGAGACGTGTTTGTCCTCGTGGTGCATATGCTCTTGCTTTTTCCCTGGGTGCTACTGCCGGCTTGCACGCGCCCCGGGATCCGTCGAGCTGCAGGGACCCGCCGGCTTGTACCGAGCACGGTGCAGGAGCCGGGGCTGCGCACCCACCGGGACCAGCAGGAGCGCGCCGGCAAAGGAGCTACGGATGGGAGATGGGGCCTGGCATGGACCTGGGAAGGATCGATGGCTCCGCTCTGATGCAGTCGCATGACAGCAGCAGATAAGCAGCAGATATGCCCCATGTCAGACCAGTCTCGAGTCTGCATTTGAACTACTACTGATGATTTCTAATAACCAGCTAGACAACTATCTGGCAAAAACAGATTAGACTGACCAGTCTCTGTTTTGGGGGAAAAAAATATGGATCACACTTTTAATAGCCCCATTTTCTACAAGTCATTTCCAAACAAGGACTCTCAAAACAGGGCTCATCAGCGGCGTGGCACGGGAGATGCTCCAGACGCATCATGAATCTGCGGTACCTGCCCTTGATTGGGTCGGGCAGGGTAGATAACGTTGGACTTGGGACTGTGGCTGTAGTGCATTTTAGTTTCCAAGCTCAAAAACTTCAATTACATATTTTAATGTGTGTGATTTAGGAAAATATGTCCATTCCATCTGCTTTGCATTAATTTGAATGACTGATTAAAAATACAGGTTGAAATATTACAGCTACTAATAATTTCTCCACATGGCTAGCTCTTAATGGATGGAGAAAAAATTAAGAATAAGGCTTTTTATCAATTTTCACAGGCAAGCTTTGCCATAATCCTTTTATTTCTTTGAGAAATGTGTTTGTTTATAGGAATTTTATTTGTTTAACAATTTGCCTCTTTTTCTTAATCTTTGCAGTAATTATTTCATATTCTATAAATATTTAAACTAATTTTATTCTTTAGAAAAAATATTGTATTTCAGTGTTTTTAAAAGCTCTCCGTTTTCCAGTGAACTTCGTGTACTTTCCGAGCACCTAAGCCTGGTAGCCTACTGATCGCTGTTGTTACCTGTATTGCCCAGAAGACTCAGCTGACATTCAAGCCCCAAGATAATAGATAATTTTCTCCAATTTTCCCCAGTGCATTGTTTCTCCTTGACCTGCTTTTATAGACTAGTTTGGCCATTGACTTCTTGGCCTCATCCTCTGAATTGAACGCTGATAATGACAACATCATTTGAAGCAGTGCCTGAGTATCAGTTCTGATTAACATCACAGATTTATTACCTAAAAAAAGGAAGAAAAAAAAGCAGGGGAGCAGTGACTCTGGTGTGAGTTGTAAGCTTCTCTAATTGACTGTTTGTTTATTTTTCAAAACTGCAGGTGCTTAAAGTTACTGTTATCAATTAATCATAATTTATGGAGCCTGCATGGTAATTGCTGTTGAGTCGTGCCTGCAGGTGTGTCCAAAAATTGCTGCAGTTGAGCTATAAAACCAGAGAGCTGGGGCTTCTTGGGTGATGCTGGTGGGATGTTGCTTGTTGTGTGTGTGAATGTTTGTCTTTTTGCTGGGTAATCCAGCTCAGGGAGAGGTCTCCTTGCAGAAGAGATCCTAAAGTAATAAATAGCTCTGAAAAGGGATGAGGAAGAGCTAGGTGTGTGAGCAAACCAGCTCGAAGCCTTGCATTTTCTGCATGTGTGTGCCAGCCAGCAATGACCCTTCTGGGATGGAGCCTTCAAGGGCTGCACATGTACTCTGTGAATGAAGGTTGGCCATTTACTTCAACTAGATTGCTACTGAAGGTATGTAATTCTCCTCCTCTAACCTCCCCTGGTGTTTTGGTTGATCTTGGAGAAAGGATTTGAGAAGCGATACAGCTTTTATTCTAGGCTAAAGTTGAATGTCTCTATGAAACATAATAATGTTGAATCTGAAACAAATTGCAGGGGTGCTGTGTCTCCAGGTGGCATGAAATGGCTGAATGCCATTGTGCACTTCCCAAAGGGCTCCCTGATGCTGTAGGCTCACGACAAAAAGGAAAAGTGGAGAATGTGAGTGTGTTCCCTTCCAGGCAGAGGCTGCTGGCCGTGCACGGCCTGTCAAACCTGGGGGTCTCAGGCCACTGCTCTGATGGATCACCTCATAAACTGCTTTGCCCTCGTCAGAAGGTTCTCTGGGCTATTTTAGCATTGCTTCAGGGAAGTATCCATTAATATTGCTAGAGCACTGGAATTGTTGTGTGGGTGACAAAGATGTTCAGAAATTATGATGCTGTATAAAATGTGGTTGTCTTCTGTAATACATCATCAATTTGACTTTGAAAAGTTAGCTGTAGAGAAATAAGTAGAAATAGGAAGGAGAAAAGAGCATGACATCCAAAACCAGCTGGGTCAGTCAACTTATGTGATAAATGTAATTGTACTGGAAATACAGATTAGGTCTCAGTAGGACAGCCTGACCCTTCATCTTTGGGCAGACCTTATGTATTTACTTGCATCTAGTGTTACGCTTCCCATTAAAATTAGAGATTCCTCCTCATGTATTTAGTCCAAGTCTATCCCTTGCAATGTTATGTGGCACAGGGAGCACAGCTGCTGGTCCCCTCCTTGAAGAAGGGCTCCTGCTCTAAGATCTCCAGTGCCAAAGTGAAGAGCGACCTGCCCTGCACTGGTACAGCGCCATAAGCCGACTTGACTCCTACAAAACCTGTTGCCTCCTGAATTTTGTGTGGAAGTTGAAAGGGCAGAGGGATCTTCATTATGTCTCTTTTCTCCCACTGTTTTAGAAAATCTGTGCCTATGCAAATATTTCACAAGCGGTTTGGGATGTCTTAAGATGAACGATGCTCCATAAAATATGATTATCTTTTGTAATACATCACCAACTCGTACTGCGGCATGGTTTTTAACTTCCCTCAAGTTCTAGATCTAAGAAAATAAGCAGAATACTGAGTAGAGAAAGATAAGTTTCATTAACAACAACATTGACGTCGCATATATATCTTATAACTGCTACGCTAAAGGTGAAATCAATAGCTACGCTTACACGAGGGCTGCGACATTTCTAAAAAATCCCACATACAATTTTTATTCGAGATGAATGTTTCTGAGAATTGGAAAGCTACTGTTTGCATGAATGATCTGCCTGATTTGCTACATATTACTCATAAATCTGGGAAGAAAAAAAGTTATGTTTAACTCCTCTCCTACAAAAACATGGGCATTAGATTAGTGAAAGAAGGCAAACATAACAGATGAAAGCTATTAGACTGGCTTCAGTTCTGCTGATTTCATTTGTTGAATATTTCCAGTCTACTAACTTAGAGAATCCATCTATTTCTGACCTTAACCTTTCCACAATATTTATTATATTTGGGTAGGGAAAAGGAGAATACATTAAAAAAAAAATCAAGAGGAGAAACAAGATATCTACACGCATGTTTAGTAAACGGTGAACTTGTACTCATTTTAGATGACATATTCCAAATTTGTTAAGACAACAAAACTTTAATGAGGTCAGTGTAAGCCTATGACAAACAGCTCTGAGATGACTTGGAATCAACCAGAATTTGTGGTTGTAATATCCATGCTGTGCCTGCAGCTTGATAAGGAAATTCCTTGGAGGTGGCTGATGTGACAGAAATTAAAACTTGTGACTCTCCAAAGTTTGATGGATGAAACCAGTAGACAAGACATCCTCTAGAGCAGAGCTGCTGAGCTCAATTTCTGAAAAGAGGAATGGGCTTGTGGATGCAGAATGAGGGTGCATTAAAACAGCAGACCTGACTCATAGCAGCTGACACAGAGGGCAGTACGGGTATTCATCACAGCTGTGGTCCTTGAACATCTATCACCCAAAATTCTGTACAGTCATTTGAAGTGTACATGTAAAATGGTACCGAGTTATAATAGTGTGTGTAAATGCCAACACAAGGTCAAGGCAATGGAAGTCTGGAGTGTAATTAGTTTTCAGGTGTATTTTAAGTTAGGTAGCCATTTAATCTCCTCCTTTTCTCTATAGAGGAAGCAGTGATGTGGTCTATGAAGCAGAAGACTGGATTAAAAAAGGTGAATTCAGATTAGACTCATGGTCTGTAGAGGTAGTATAGAAACAGGTTCAGATCTGCTGACCCAACTGCGTTAGGGGTAACCTCTTCTTTGTCAAGCCCACACTGTCAATTGTTCCATTCATACGTTTTTGTTGCTTGAAACCAAATTTTAGCACTTGCATAAATACCGTTACTGCTGTCAAAGACCTTGGGGCTTTTATTCCTATATATACTATTGCTGGTAAATGTCATAATTTCTTGGATTGTGCAAATGCTACAGTATGTTATGTTCCAATACTTCAAAGGCAAGGTCAGAATAAGATGATAAAAGGGATATGTTAAGTAATACTATTAAATGAAAGCTAGAGTTACAATGAACAGGGGAAGGACAACTGCTGATCAGGAAGATGGAGAGGCAAAGAGATGCCAGTAGTTGCAGTTGCTTCCTGCGGCAAGAATATTACATCTTACTTTTTTGCTGTGAGGCCTTTTGATAGGTCTATGTGTCTCCGTCTCCTGCTGTGACCCAGTGCAATACCCTATGAAAAAGCAAGTGAAGCCGCAGTTACTCTTTCAAAACATCTGGTTCAAGCGTCACAGTTTTGATCTGCATGGACACCAACTCTGGCTGAAGTGTCCAGTGACAGAGGCTTTTAACACGGATGACTTCAAAACACCTTTTACTTGCTCTCCTTTGAGAACTGCTGGGGAGAGTGCGTAATATTGACACTAAACGAGCTCTGAGATAGTCTGAACTTTGTGTCAGGGAGACGGCACTGGCCTGGCCAGTGTTTAGATGATAATTTCTGAAGTGATACCTGTGTTCCCTGATAAGCAAGGAGGATTATATCTTAGGGGGTGAAGCCATTGATCAGAAGGAAGTTATGGTGTCTAGGAACTCAGATTATGTACCTCGATTAGCTGTTTAGTAATAAGAAGGCTGAATTCTGGCCAAGGAGATGTGGACTGACTTCTTTGTGACTAAAGCTGTATCATCGCCTCTGGTTTGCAGAGGTCTCTCGCTGCAGGTGACTCTGTCAGCAGTAAACCTGCTCAGACCTTCACTGGAGGAATCTCTTGCACACTTGGGATGATGTCGAGACCTTCTCATTACACTTAGGAACCTCCACTGGTTGAGTGATGTCCCAGCGTCATTTGTCACTTGCATTTAAGAGTCTAGAAGAAGATTTTTGATTGGAACTGAAGTGTCTGAGATAATACAACCAGGGTGCTGTAATTCCTTCGTCTTTGGGGAAGGTATTGTGGAGGAGAAGCTTGAGAGGGAGTATATCCTGCTTGGAGAAGGCATAGCACTTAGCAGACAGGACATATTTGTACTGCAAAATGACGGATGCCAATCCGAGAATTAAATCAGTGGTGTTGGTGATGTTTTTATACGGATTTCTCAGTGTCTTAAAGTCAGAGTAGATTGTCATCGGTGATGACAGGGCACTATTGTCCATGTAGCTGTGGCTCCTTGTGCTTCAGTCTGCTATTGAGCTTATTTAGCCAAAGTCATTTAAGGCCCTTGCTCTCTTTCTTTAACCACATCTGCCGAATTAAATTCCATCCACTGACAGTGATGCTTTCAAAAGCTCCGAATTGATTCTTCAATCACTCCACATTCTTAGCTGTGATTAAAAACATGTGTCCCCTAATTAAGCTAATGAGAAATTGTTAATTGGCACAAAGCCCCCCTCTGAGTATGCTTGTTAATGTCACCATCACTTTGACATGAGAAGGAATATAAATGAAGGGCCGATGGTCTTGCCAGAATTCAGAGTTGGACTTGTGGGTGCAGGCTTTGTGTGCAGGGCAGCAGGAGGCAGCGGGACAGGGCTGGCAGAGAGCAGCAGGGGCAAAGCAGAGGGATGCCGAGTTGGTGGTGGCCTCTTCAAATGCGTCCTCGTCAAAGCACTGTGAAAGGGAGATGAAACAGTTAAGGATTGGGTCCCCATTGTTCCAGTTCCACTTCTAATTCTAGGGAAAAAGAGAAAGGTGGAGCCAGTGCCTGCTAAGAGCAGCTTGTGCTCTGAGAAGCACCCACTCTGCCTTTCCTAAGGAAAAGGTTAAGTTTTATTTTATTATCACTTGTGTTAGAGGCAGACTCAAAGATTTCTGTGGAGATCAAAACTCTGTCATGGTAATGGCTCTGCAAACGCCTGGGGACTGGCGTTCCCTCAAGGAAGAGCTTGCAGTCAGTGAGCTCGCCGAAAGTTTGGGAGATGCTTTTCTTCATCGGTGTTTTCCCTAGAAAAGAGTGGGCCTTGTCACCAGAGTCTGGAAACCCTGTACTAAATCAGATTTTTTTGACAAATGAAGCTTTTGAACATGACAAGTTTAAAACATTCAACATGTCTCTGACTTGGATTTTCACACTCCTGTTAGAAATACTGTTCTTGTGGGTAACAGCAAACCTGCTGCGAGGATGCATGTGGCTTGAGCAGAGCACTGAGAAGCAGGACCGTGGAGGGCTGCAGCAAAAGCAAAGTCAAAAAGAGCCAGTGCAGCATTGTGCGAGGCAGCCACACGTTGCTGTGCAGAGCCTGGCTCTGCTGCTTGGTCGGTCCGTAAATTGCTTTGGGTTTTGTGCAGGGTTTGTAGGAATCGGCATCAAGGAGTGCGAGTTGACACTCTGTGCAGGGCAGTGATAAATTCCCTCTGCAGGGAAGGCAGGAAGATGCTGGCTGTGTTGGTGGTCTGCGCAGGTTTTTTCTTTGTATGTTTTCATTATAGTCTAAAGAGCACCATGTGTGTTATGGGAACAAGAAAGCACAAGATGGGAGAGGCATAAGAAAGAAACCCACTGATGTCAGCTACAGGCTGTGCCAGCAGAGAAGCCCAGCCGTGGGGTCAGAGCCCACTCCTGCCTCTCATCTAGACCAGACTGCAGGATTAGCGCGCGGCTGTCTGCATCTGGCTAGGTACACTTGGTTTTCAACGATGCTCTACCTCGGGCAAGGTCTGAAGTCCCATTTTCCTAATTCTCCTCAGATCCCAGAGGGACATTCAAAGAGTTAATTGTGATGTTTGGATGCAGAACTCGGGCTCATCTCAGTGGATGAAGGAATCCCAGTCCTGGCACAGCACTCACTGCCATATGCAGCCGCTCCAGTGATATTTTCCTTCATCATTTTTCTTCTCTGCATGTTCATTTGAGGTATTCCTATTCCAGGCTCATGTTCTGTCCAATACACTACCCAGGCTGTAGCAGCAGTAGTGAATGTTTGCTAATAATGCCTTTCCGTCTGGATGCTCATCAGATCTGCTAAGCGTATTTGTCATTTCTTCCATCCCATTTCCATTATAACATAAATAACAGACAGATTGGAACACACACTGTCCTGCAAATTGGCAGTTACTATTTTGACCACACTGCCTTTTATTGAGAGATAATAAAGTGTGCTCTTTTAAGATCCTACCCTGCAATGGGTAAAGCCCAAACGACATATCAAGCATGTGTCAATGGCAGTGAAATTTAAGCATCTCACATCTTAGTCATGGGCCTGGTCTATCAAGCTGCAGTGAGGAGAGGAAGCGATGAAACAAACTGAAAGCACACTGCTTTTGTCAATTGCTTGTATCCTGGTACTTCAGGTTGAAGTCTTCCTAAGAAAATCTATCACTTTCATGCCAGATGCAATCACCTATTTCTTTCCATGGCTGGATGCACAAACTTCAAAAGTCAAAACTTGCTGTACTCTCAGATCTCTTGATGGATGCAAGGTACCATTTTGATTACTTCTGCACAGCTGAGCAGGGCACAAATCCTGAGGTACTGAAAGCAGAGAGGTTTGAGTAAACATAGTCTTAGTGCTTGTGAGCTAATCCTATTTTTAGCACTTATGCTCTTTCTCATTCTAAGTATATGGAATATTGCAAGTATTGTGATATGGAAAATACTGTAATTCATGCTTTTTTTATACACCTGATTCCCAGGGTTGCATGAGCTTGTCTGCACTTGGGAGGTGCTATGCCCTGGGGGAAAGGCATAGTTGGGCCATCAAAGGTTATTTACTTGAGCTCCATTTCTTCACTCTTGTGACCACTGCTTGTGGATCACTTAGTTTACAAACTCTTAGGGTTAGAACTGCAATCTTGCCTCCTAGTTTGTGGTGTTCATGTGGATGCTACAGGTTGCTTGCAATACAAGGAAGCATTGACAGGGGAGGTGGACAGGGTATGAGGAAGAAATACCTCTTCACTGCAGTGAAGCAAGGAGGGAACTGGGCTATGAAACTGTCTCAGGTCTGAGAGCTGTACTGGATATTGATCTCTGCAGGGAATGGGAAATAATGTTTCAGATGGTTTTAATATATTATCTAAACTACAACTCTGAAAAGTACTGATCTGAGAGACCACATCCTTGTTACACCTGCTGACTACACCCAGCTGGAAATGTATCTCAAACCCTGCACAACTGACAGATTTGTCATAAAATCTGGTCTGTTCTGTCTAGGTTGATAAGGATGCCACTCTATGGATCACTCAAGGAGAGATGTCTCAAAGAGACAGAGAAAAGCTCATATTTCTGTTCACTGAGGTGTTGCTGACACAATTTAGCATGCGATATCCAGCTCATTTAGATTCAGTGCCGACTTCATCCGCATCATAAAGTGAATCCTGTTTTACAATTCCCTTGAACATTCTCTAAATGATGGCATCTGAAAACAAGCAGCACAGTTTATATGCTGGAATTGTGCTTCTGAAATTAATCCTTAACAGTGTAATCCAGGATATCAGTCAGACCTGTGTGAATAGAGGGACTGCAGTGATTGGGAACTGGAAATGAATCTTTTAGTGTGAGGTTGCTGCTGGCTTGAGCTGTGAGACCCAGGTGCTGTGCAGCTCATCCCTGACCTACCTCATTTCTGAACTCCCAAGACTATTGGATAAAAGATGGATGTAAACACATGCAAGCATTATAAATAAAACGGAAGGGAAGCTTGGCACTGGGGAAAAAAAAAATCATGTGAATTGAGTCAGGGTTTGGGGGTCTGTGTGCATGTTTTCCCAGGCTATATCTACTTGTAAAAAAAATCAAAGCTTTTCTTAGGAACAAATCAGTTATAATGAAACCTAGGTCTAGACTAGATTTCCTGGTTTAAAAAAAGTAAACCAAACACAAATAAATAATTACATACTTCTGGGAACAGCAGTTGAAAGTAGGTTCTTCCATAACTCAGAGAATCTGTTTGTTGGGTGATAGAAACTTTATCTGCATTTTTATTAATTATTTTATTTTTTCCCTCCATGGTGGATTTTGTAGTGTTTCAGACCACTCTGATGTGGAATGAGGAAACTGATGTGTTGTTTCCAAAATGTTTACAGCACAGGAAAACATATTCTGCCCAGTTCTTCTCAGGAGAGTTGTATCACGGATCACCTTGTGGACGCATGCTTAATCTTACTGTTTCTTAGGGTTTTTTATATCAAATTTTTGATTCTCTTATTGGGGATTTACATTGCCTTGGCTGTGTGGAAGTCTGATTTCAGCTTGGGTGCCTGACTTGCTCTTGTAGTACTAATCTATGCCTACTTATCTTATATCTTATGCTGCCACTTCCTTGGCATGTGATCTTGGCCTGAGGAGCAGATGCATGCATGCACATGGAGATTTACGACATGTCCCATTTGTAAGTCAATTTAGAACTTCCCATATTTTAATAATTCAGAGACAAAGAGGGTTTCAGTGTGACACCATCTCAGTCGCAAGAACACCAGCAGTTGGCCCATGATTGCTCATCTGTGATTCAATAAATGATAGATAACTGCAAGTTAACACTAGGCCTCTGAAACAGGTGTTTACAAGCGCTATAAGTACATGTGTCCTCTAATGCATTCTTTATAAATTATTTGCTGGGACTTTCAGCTCTGCTATGCAGCAACCAAGGAGGGATGTGAAAAGCAGTCTTTATACAGAGATAAAGTGAAACAACTTCGTGGTAATAGTTTGTTTTAAAATTAGTTTTACATCTCATCTATTATGAAACGTGAAGGTAGACTTCTAGCTACCTATGAGATCCAGGCAGGCAGGCGTGAGCAACAACAAAGACCTGCTTTCCATAATTTCAATCAGAGTGTGCGAGTTCTTATTTTCTGCTTTCAAGACTGCCAGTATGCCAGATCCCTGACAGAGCAGCCGCAGCTGCACAGCGCATCGATGCAGCGCTTCACGGAGGTAGACAGAGTTGTTTGGGGAGACTTTCCCTCTGCTTACTATGCTAAAACTGCATCAAATATTTACAGGTGCTCTCCTGGTAGGAATCCCAGCAAGGCAAGGAAAATGCAGAATAACTGGGTCTTTGTAGCAAGAGTCCTTCCCCTATAAACAGTACATGATCATAATGTTTGAATGAAGGTGGAGACAATTAAAACATTAGGAGTTAAATGAAATGGTACTGTAGTAAGAAAATGAATTTTTTTGACTGATACATTGATTATTTTCCTCATTTAATTGTTCATGTAATGGACAACTAGAAGGTAGATTGCCCTTTCTCAGGCAGTATAATGGATGGGATGTCTTGAGATTTTTACATCCTTTCTTTCTAAGGTGCCTGGTGTCACAGAAGCACCTACGAGCAGCAGACAACAGATAGCTTTGGAAGCTTTTCCTACATCTTTGGTGAAGTTCTCACCACAATTTGTGGCAGAGTACCCTGCAAATGTCTGTCTCCTCATGACAGTGGCTCGTGTTGTAAAAGGTCTGTCTGACCAGCAAAGCTGTACAAAAAGTCCTCAGTGCAGATATATTGGCAAGACTTTTTCCAGCAAGTCATCTTCGGCTTGTAGAGGATGGATGCACTGAATTAGCATAAAGCAGAGCTTTGCTGATATGTTTTCATTAAGCGAAAGGGCCGTTGGGCGTTGGAATGGGCTGCCCAGGGAGGTGGTGGAGTCACCATCCCTGGAGGTCTTTAAGAAAAGACTAGACGTGGCACTTAGTGCCATGGTCTGGTTGACACAGTGGGGTTAGGGCAAGGGTTGGACTCGATGATCCCAGAGGTCTCTTCCAACCAAATAGGTTCTGTGATTCTGTTTATGTCTATAAGGTTGCCTTCTCCTGGCATAGGGAGAACCAAAAACTGACATCCCAGACAGCTCTGCCTTCGGTTATTACTTTCGTCTCTGCAATAGAGACTTAAGAGTCCTATAACCTGGTGTGCGTGGTCCCGGCCTGTGAAGCCATATTGGCAAAACAACCTGCTCTCAACAGGCCAGTAAATCTTATTGCCCTGTGCCTCTACAGGAGTTGTCTCATTGCTGCCTCTGGATCTTTCTCGGATGCTCTCTAGTTCTCTTTATGCAAGACGATGCCTTTGATCAGGCAGGGGAGAGCCCATGGGAGCTGATCCCCACCATGCAGCACAGGATTGCTCCCGTCAGCCCACAGCCCCATGAGCTGGGAAAACCAGTGGTGAAGTTTCAAAGAGAAAATGGTGTGACTTATTCTTCTGTGACCAATGGATTACGTGCAATTATTCCAAAATTATATCTACATTTTCATCTACTTTCTTTGAAAACAAATGGAACTCGAAAAAAGAGGCAGTCTGTTGAACGTTTCTGAGGCGAGAAAAGTGTCAGTCATTAATGCCACTTGTTCCTGATTGCATGTTTGTTCTGTTCCGAGGAACTCGGGAAGATGGTGGTGAAAAGTCAGGAGACTGAGTCAATTCTTTTAAAATCTTAGCACTTAACTTACTATTTATCAAGGTATACTTTATGTAATTAGTGATTAGTTTTTATACAAAAATAATTCTGGTACAAGCATGAAAATACTCTTACGAGATGAAAATTCAGGGGGTGGAACTTATTACTCTGTCTGGTGCAAGCAATAAATGCTGCCATGATGGGCAACTTAGACTGCTAGGCCTTATCTGCTATATCACTGTGCCACACCAGCACAAGGGCTGCAGTATTACGGAGTTAAATATTTAGTACTGGTAATAAAAGTAAACAAAAAACCCACCAAGAGAACTCAGTAATTGTGTTTTACCTTCTTGAGACATTCAAAGGAATACAAAGTGTACAGTACATGGATATAAAATAAACCTTGAAGGTCTTAACTTTGGGCTCTCTAATGTCTTCTCTTCCTTTGGGAAAGACACCTTTCTCTCCAAGGCAATTTAGAAAAGAAACCTAACCTCATATTTTCAGTAGCATGTAAGGGACCACCCTGAGACTGTTTTGTCAAACACTGGAAAAAAGCTATCGCTGCCCTGAATGGTTTGCAAATGGAAAAGATGGACGAAGCCTGGGAAGGAACCAGAGGCCTAGGGATTTGCCTGATGTCTCAGGTCTTCAGCAGCAGAGCTGGGAAGCGGATTTGCATCTGCTGTCTCATGGCTGGGGACCCTTCCTGGGAGAGGTAGGACGTGCTGCTCTCAAATGTGAATGGAGCTGTTTGGCCTAAGAATTCACAGCAATGTTGCTGCTGATTATTGTTATTAGGCTTTTTCCAAGAAGATGCGGATTCAAGTCCTTGTACGTTACCATTTTCCATGCCTTTGATATGAACTCTGAATCCTTCATTTGATCTTGCAGTTTCCCTCTTTGTTGTTTGCTGCTCTGGTGCATTATCAGCAAAACCAGCTTATTTTTCATGAAGACTCAATGCTTTTGTATGATTTGTTTGCAATCCACCTAAACCTTTCTGTTTGCCAAATACCCTATACTCTTAATCCAAGCATAAGCTGAACATCCAGATGCGGGTTTTTATGCAAAGTCTCTCTCTAATGCCAGGCAGCAGGACTGTCCTGGAGGGATGAGCCCGTCTAGTGATCAGCACGCGGCTTTGATTCTTGTCTCTGTGCAGGGATTGCAAATGAGGAGAGTGCGGGCTGATTTTCATGCAAACTGTGAATCTTATGTGATTAAAGAAAAAATTAGACTTCACTCCACTTTTATCCTCCCTCATCTGTGCAGGAGGGTGTCTGTGTGTAAGCTTCAGCTACCTTCTGAAAAAAAACCTCCAGGTTTCTAGAAGTACAAACCAAGGGAGTCTTCTCTGGTTTTGGGCTAGGAGAGAGACTTACTGAAGTTACACTTCTGATTATCTCTTAATGTTATGAGTGCCATTATCAGCACTGAACATTAAGGCTTTTGAATCTAATTCAGCTTTTGGTGTTTTTCTGAAATATTCTTTTGTCTCTATGCTAACCCTTCCTGTGGACTTCAGATTTTTCTTCAGCTTAAAACTCTTTCACTGCTATACTTTCTGCAAGTTCTGTGATACCTTCTCTCCAGGCCATTGACATCTCTGTAGCTAGGTGGAGTGCGAGGGGCCTGCTCCTTGGAACAAACACTGCTTGTCTGAACATCACCTCCCATCTGGAGTGGCTGAATATTCACTTTTAAAAAAATGCATTCATGCTTTTTTCTCTAGTGCTTAGCACTACAGTACCTATTGCAGCCAATTAATGAAATGGGTAGTGGTCCTGATGATATAAACTAAGATGATGAGCATCTAACAGCAGTCCAATAAATGTCACAGGCCATTCTTAATTCTTAAACTGTCCTCATTTGTTCCTGTTGGGGATATAGTTTGACTGAAGAATGTTATATGTGGAAGAAATGAAGGAAGAATTAATCCCTCTAGCATGACAAATAATAAATTGGTACATATTCAAAACACCTCATGTCTCATTTCTTAAACTGGTTATTCTAGATAATGTGGTCAGAGCCTCATCAGACAAGGCTCCCGTAGGTAAACAACCAGTATCTAATATAATGATCAAAGTACTTTAGTTAATTTGTTTTTCATATTCAATTTGCCAGTAGATAAACACTAAAGAGTGTCCCTGTCCTGCACTCACGTGGCTCAGAAGAAAGCAAACAGAGGGTGCCTGAACACATGAATGCCACAACAGGCACGGTTCAGGAAGAAATATAGTTAGGAGGAATTGCCAAGCACAAACGGTGGGTCCTGTGACTTTTACCAAGGTAAATGAACAAATCTTGCCAGTGTTTGTGTGTCACGTTCTGTAACTCTCTAACGACTTCAGACCTCTTGTGAACAGTAATGCATCTTCCTTTATATATTTACATATATATGCACTCATTCTTGAAAATAAAATCTAATTTCTTGGATACTGGAACTATCTATAAAGGTAGATGCATGTGCTGTTTTTTCCTCTCCTTCCCTTTCATAGTCACAATGCATTTCATGATTTCTTTGGTTTACAGCGTCCTTTAAAATGACACGTTTTGTCAATTCTCTGGGTAGTATTGATGTTTTGCCCTTTTAAACATGTCATTTGATTTTCTGATGTTCCTCTCTTATTCTTCATCTGTTTTCTTGTAATGCTTTCATTTGGTGGCAATTTCTCACTGGGTCCCCAAAGGTTTATTCCAGGAGTTGCCTTGAGCTTATTTTTTTCCTTGTGTTTTGAAATGTTTGACATGCAACCAAATTCTTCCAGTGTGTGAGTGGTGCAGGCGCTGGTCCTGTTCTCACTGCAATCTTATTTAAGCATTTCATCATGCAGAGCACGTTTTCTTGTCTTCAGGATCCCTGTGGATTCAATCAGAGAACAATTTTTTAAAGCAAATGAGGAGAAAAACCCATGGTGATATTTTAGATTGTGGACATCGTTTGTGTGGCTTTGGAGATATTTCCTGCCAAAAAAGGAAATCCTAGGATATCAGAAAACTGTAAGGAAGCCTGTGCTTCCCCATTCCCCCTCTGGTTTTCCTGTTGTGAGGACTGTGTTTATACTGCACTGATGCCTGGCTGGTGTTTGCACCTCAGGGGTGGGAATGTCTAGGAAGCGTAAGTGCCAACCAGCTTTGGTCAGAAAATGAGCGTGAGCTGTGCGAGGAGCGTGTTGTACGGTCGGGTGCGGATGCAGACCTGTGCCCCTCACGTTAACGGCTTGGGTGAAGGTACACTTCACATGCAACTGGACCAAGCGCTTCTGTAAACTGATGTTGTTTGTAAAACCCCAAAGCAACTCCCTGGCACCAAAAGCCTGCCAGATATAGAGGCTATTCTCAATTGCTATCGTACGCTTTCCTTAATTACTCTGCATCAACACTGGGACATGTGAAAGAATTTCATAGATTCACAATACATTGTCTCTTTGCTGCTGCTGCACTACGCAGGATAACGCTTTCCAAAAAACATTCTTTGTGGTCAGATTTCAAATGGTCTGATGTGGATTTTGCTTTAGATTTTCAAGCAGATTTTTGAAAATATTTGCAAATAATTTCTAAAAGCTTTTGAAAATATGGGGAAACACTAATAGGAAGCAAAGTTTTGAAGGGGGATCAGGTGGCTCTTCCTATGGAAGAAGCTTTCCAGTGTTAGGAGGGGTCTGTACTGATTGAGTTAGAGGACTTGAGGTGCCTCGGCTTCCTAATCAGCTGTCTCAAGTCAGGCCCTGAACAGGGAATATCTCATACACCAAAAATTGAGATCCTTTTTTTCTCCTATTTTAAATGTGTCTAGGCTCATGTTTGGTGAATTTAGGCAAAGGAGCTTGTCTTATTTCCTTATCTTTGTTGTGGCTGGCACAAGTTTCAGCCAAAGACCACAAACTTACTCTGTTGCAAAGGAAATTTTTTTCTGAAATTAGTGGAAAATGCCTCCAGGTGTGAAAAATCTGCATTTGGGTTCATCATGTCCATTATATACCAGTGAGTACAGTAGGTTTGAGCAGAATTTTGTTCGTGGACTTGTGAATATAGCTTCCAACTGTTTGCTACTAAATAGCTCCTTTGGAAATAAATTCAAAATTATGTTCAGAGTATCTGAATATGAAAGCTGTGTGTGGATGAGATATTTTCCAGTATCCTTAAACAGCCTAAGCTGATATTTTTTGGCAGTGTAAGAAGATATTTAGATAAATCTGATATATAACCTCTGTATCATCTCAAATAGTCTTTCCAGATCTATACCTATCAAGGATGACTTAAGGGACAGACGATAATCAGCTACATTAACATAGCAGATGGAGTATTATTCCAGCCTGGATGGCAGAAGAACATAGAGTTTACCTCCAGACTCAGCAGATGTCAATTTATATTAATGAGCAACGGTGACACAATATATTTTATTTTCCTTGTAACCTGTCTTCGTTACAAAATATCTGTGTACATTATATCCTATTCCAGATGTTTAAAATTAATGCTCTAGCAAACAGCTCACACTTTGCCTTTCACTGATAAGTTTTTGTCAGCATAAAAATTAGGTCTGATAAAAATGAAACCTCATGATGGTTTTCACTGTATTTGGGCGAAAGTCTATTACACTATCAATTTCAGTACCACAGTGTGCTGAAAGGAGCAATAAGACAAGACTGCTTGTCACATATTTATGAGTTTATGAACCTTTTGCTGTCCCTTTGGTTATCCCTTCCCTTGGCAGTGCAGTGACACTCTGGACCTTGAATTAATGCGAAAAGCATGAGGATCTACTTTCTAGTACATACGTCCCATGTACTTGGCAGTTTCTAAATGTCACTATTGGAAATGGGGAGAAGAAGTTGTATAGTTGTAAGCCATCGAGTCTGTCATTGTCACAGGCTTCCTAGAAAATGTATTGAACAGTAATGAGTAGCAGATAAAGGACATTAATCTTAAAGGAACTTATATTTTTCTTTATCTTCACAACAATCTACAGATGAATTTCCTAAGGGTGCAATGCTAAATCTTTTGTACACAATAAGCTGTAAATCCTAAAGCTAGAGAGCTTCTGGTTGGCCTGAAAATAGCCTTTCATGTAAATATGCAGGGCCTGAATAATGGCTGAAAAATTATTCAAAGAATAATTACAGCAATTGATCTTGAGATGTTTTGTGGCGTCTTTCATTTTTCATTCCTCAAAGCTCTTTCTGTGGCATAGTGTCTTATTGAACCTGCTGAAAGCAAAGCAGCTTACTGGTCATTATTAAAGATGAATAGTTCACCTAATTATGAAGGGCATCTATGGAATTGGGTGGAACCAGTATCTATATGCACATGTATGTGTTTATACACACCCAGGCATATATATGCATGTATATATATGTTCCTGTCTATGTATAGGTATACAAGGTCCTGTTTCAACCTGAAACAGAACGAAACTGCCATTGGTAAATGGTATCCAGCTGCTCAGGTGATCTCCGTGTATGAATTTAGTTCTGGTCCAAACGAATTTGACTTTTATTGACCTAAGGGAGGGGATGTGTGCCTTCCCCCCCAGAGGCAGTCTGGCAGGGCATTCTTGTGTAGGCCAGGAAAAGAAATATATCTTTGTTTAATTTAGTGTGACTTGATTGTTGACTCAATTGCAGGTCAGCAGCATACCCAGAAAAGTCATATAAATCTTTTTCTCTGCCATGTGGGGGAGAAAACAGATGGACACTAGAGTATATCAGTGTTCATTCTCCTTGGAAATCAATAGGAATCTATATTTTATAAATGGGTCTACTAAACACAAGAGAAAATTCATGCAGCAGAGATAGGAAGATGGAGAGAATGAAAAGCCAGCTAATTCCTTTCAAACAACTGATTATTATCAGCATCCTTGAGACTTATGTCCATTGAAGGCCCGATACAGCAAAAGGCAATGCTTCAAAAAAACAGGACTGATTGCATTAGCTATGCAGAGACATCAGACCTGATCCTGTTGTTTCTGGAGTACCCTCAGCTCTAAATGACACTTATCACCTCTAGGTACAAAGCTTCTGTTTCTTATTCAGCATCTATTAATAGCAATGGGAGTCTTCGCTGACTTCGGTAAGAACTGGATCAGGTCTGCGATGTTAATAAGCAATTGAATGTAGCATAAGTAGAGTCACAGAAAGAAGAGTGTGGGATAGAAAAAAACCAACATTTCAGAGAAGAGGACAGGGAGGATAGTTTACAGGTAATTTTGGGAATCAGATTTAGTGGGATTAGAATTTTGAAGGTACAGGTGAATTTTAGGGCTGAAGTGAAGCTCAGAGGGAAGAGCTAAAAAATGCACAGATTTATGGAAGAAGGATGATGAAAAAGAAGCAGAAGAATAAAAGGTGAAAGGGAGGGAATGGTAAGTTGAAACAAAAATCAAATTGGGTGACAAATCAAGCTCAGAGAAGTGGAAACCCATCAGAAATAATGTTTACAAATGCTGCTGTTGCCCTGTCTGAAGTCAGGGATGTGTTTTACTTAGACTCAAAACACGCTTCTCTGCCTTCTTGAAGAGTTTTTCCTCTTCTGTGCTCTTGCTACCTTTCCACTGCCACCCTCTGAGGGTGCTGGAGGACTCACTCCTCTACGTAGAGATCCCTGCAGAAAGCAGTTGTGTGGAGCCTTGTTTTCTTCCTCCGTTCCCCAAGACGCACACTTGGCCAAACCTCTCCATCACTCATGCCCTCCCATTTCTTGGGGGAGATAAAAAAAATAGCATCATTGTACATAAAACTGTAGCTCAATTTCCATAAAAAGTAGAATTACAGAACGATAGAAATGAGGAAATACTAGCCTATGACACCACATGCTTCATCAAAAATCTGGCCTTGCAAAATGACAGCAGGTATCGGTAATTGCCAGAACACCAGCTTTATTTATGCATGAGGGGGAGAGAAATGCACTACTACAAACTTCAGTTATGGATAAACTATCCAGCTTAGAGCTACTGTCTCTTTCAGTGGCAGAAACTCTGTAATGTTCATAGTCTTGGTGAGGCACCTAAGACTGTTAGAAAATAATGCACTGATATTGTATGCAGTTCCTATCTTCATGATGCACTTCTCTATTGTTAGAGAGAAACAAAGTCCCCAGATATCTGCAGGTATCAGATGGTATGAACATAATCCAGCCCCCTGCTGGCTCTTCTTTTAGGTATTTTTGATGTTTCATGTTTCAGAAGATCATTATGTTCTCTGCTGCTGGTTCTCACACAAAACCAGAGAAGTCTTCAATGTACCGTGGAAAACGTGGTTCTGAACCAGGTGGATAGACACCTGCTTGACTCCTGGTGCAGGTGTGTGACCCAGGGCATTATGAAGACTATCCTTTAATGGAATCACTTAATTTCAATGAGGCAAAATCTACCTGAGGCCCGAGTTAACTTGGATTAAGATTAAGGGCTGAAAGAATCATGTTAGGAACACACCGTGCTGCTTCTGCTCTGCAGTCTTGGACAGGCAGGATCTTTTTGACCGGCTTCCTCCACATACTGGTTTTCACAATTCAGCTCCATGAAATAAGACTGTGATTAAAATCTGATCAATAAAACAATGACTTTAAAAAAAGCTAAAGTGTAAGCATCAAGGTATTTCTACAAGCTTGTGAAGACTCTGACAAGTGGCAGACCAAGAACTTGTGCTCCTGATTTCTGAATTGTTTGTGCTTGTGTACAGCCGTGAGCCTGGCTAAAGTGAATGAACCTGCTACATTCGGAGTGAGTTGGTGCTTTCTGTACCTGAAGAGTGACCGTACAGGCAGTGCGGTGGGGATGTGAGGAGGGCCAGAAGGCTGCAGAGGAGGTGACTTGGGGAGTCTCAGTCTGCTATGTGCAACGTGATGTTTGGAGATGTGAGACTGGGTCTGGCTGACTTTTGTCAGCCTGTTGTAAGGGCAGGACTGGCAGGAGCAGCAGCTCCTCAAACCTTCCAGCTGGTTTCGTGTATCTGGCAAGAGCCACTATCTCTAAGAAATGCCGTAAATTCACAACTGACACAGCAATGGAAGGCTCAGTCTGACCTTCTCAACAGTTATTGGGCTATGGACGTGCTTTACCACTACAATATGGCTCATTTTGTTTATAGTGTGATAGGAACATTTGTTAGGTGAAATTCTGCAGTGTGTTTGCAGTACTTCTGTTGTGGATCGCTGAAACAATCCATTACCACATATATGATAATGGATGAGTTTAATCAGGAAGTGAAAATATTTATTTTACATTTTTTCCTAGTGTAGCCTATTGGTAATCCTGGTTAATTATGAAGGCCAAGGTGGTCACAGATACAGAAAAAACCCAAGGTACTCTTGCCTCTGCCACAAAGTTAGAAAGTTTGCTAAGACAAATGATCTCGTTCTCTTCGTGCATCAGTTTATTCCTCTGTATAATGGCACTATTAAATCCACTATAGAGAATGGTGACAAAGATTAATAGGGCAGAATTCCTGCCTGCAATGCAAAGGTGATGGAAGGAAAAAGTTGATGATCCTTTGTGGAAATACTGGGCAGCAATGTGGAATATGCATTCCTAGTGCTGCGAGAGAAACGCGGTGCACTGTAGCTGTGCACTACAGTTGTGCATCCAACTTCTCAAAGAGGTCGGCAGAGGAGGAGGAGCAAAAGGGAGCCCAGTGCTGAGCTGCTGGTCTTCCTTAGAGGGTCTCCTTGATGGAAACCGATTATCTCTGAGATACCATTTAAATCTCCTCTTAGGGTGATCCAAGTCTTTAATCGTTATCCTGAAACCACAAAGCAGCTCCAGACACACACCAGCCTCGTTGAAAGACTTGTCAAGACTGAAACGGTAATTCACAAATTCACTAAAATTCTCTGCTCCACTGAGCAATGTGACAGCTCTGCCGACCGCAGTAACATTTCTATTCAAACTGGCTTTGGTGCTGAAGCTATAAATATCCCTGCAATATTTCCTGCTTCAGAACATAAAGACAGCTTTACAGTGCTGATAAAATAGAAATTACTTTCTCTCTGAGGTCTAGCTGGAATTTTAATGTCTGTTTTGCAATAAAGCAGCTCCTACACAATTCGATTTGAGGGAAAGAAAACAAACGGTCTAATTTAGTTACAGTAATGACTGCTCTTGTATTGTTGGCCACAGCTGAATCTGTGGTTGCAGGGCTGTTAAAGTTTGTAGTGGTAAGCACAGAGATGATTTTTATAGTAATATGATTTTTTTAAAATCCTTTAAATATATATAGCACTGCTTAATTACAGGTATGGAAAAACAAGGACCCAGAAAGAAAAAGGTCATTAAAATTTACAACCTCTAACAGTGTTTCTGTAAAAATTACTTGTTGCAGCTGTAAAGCTGGTGACCAAAGATGACACGGATTAAAAAGGGTTCTTCAATTGAAAAGAAAAATTGCGACTACTGGGCTCATCAATGTTGCCTTTAATTATCCCATAAATGTCACCCTGGCTCTTGTTAGCTCCTTCAAAGGAAGGGGGGTGGGGAGTGGGGGGGCGAAGGCTCATTTTCTACAGAGTCCCCCTTTGCATTTGTGGGCTGCAGACAGCAGAGTGGGGAAGAGACCTAGAACAATTAAATGGGGAAGGGAGTGAAAAATAATGATTCTTCATTTGCATTATGGCACAGGCACAGACATCTTGAGCACAGGTGCTACTAAATACTGTTAAACACTAAAGAGTCAGATTTGATCTGGTGTGTTGCAGGGTGAGCCCCAAAGATCTCTGAGCTCCAGGACTCGCCAGTAAGGCAGCAGAATGGGGGGCACTGGTTCCCGAGGCTGCTCTGTCTAGGTATGGAAGGAGTTGGTCCTTCTGGAAAAGTCTCTGAAGCACTGACAAAAAGTAATTATCAGCACCCGTGAACATAGCACACAGTAATGCCCTCCACTGTGGACATCACTGGGTGGGTGGCTGGTTCCAGTGAGGCTTCGTTGCAAAGTCACAGCAGGGTTTGGGAAAGCCCAGTCCCCTTTAAGGCGATCCTGAACGTAATTGTTGATATTTGAAATAACTGGCAGGCAGATTATTTTTGTACTTCCGTAATCTATCTGCAGAATCTGTCATGCTCATAGCTGTCACTGGCATCAGCAAAGCAGCTGATACAGCAAATAGTCTACACGCATAAATTCATAGTGCAGATGCCACCGTGAGCTGTGCTGATTTGAGTCCGCAGCCTGGCATCATGCCTGGGGGAGCTGGGGTGAGGCTTTCAGGCCCATTTTTGACTTGCCCAAGGTTCGTATTAGTGCAGTTCCTATGACTTGCTGCGGATGTGCGCTGGTGTAAAAGGAGGAAATCATGTACCTGGGAGACGCCCTGATGGAGCACTGCTCTTGCCCGGTACATGACCCGCCTGTCAACAGCCGCCTCTGTGATGGTCGCTTTGAGCTGTGGGGTGTGAAGATTTATGTCAGACAGTTCTGTGTAGGCTGTCCAAGTAAACTAATATATTGGTGTGAGAAACAAGTGTGGGTACACTGCAATGGTGAGAAGTAAGGCCCAAATAAACATGCAGGTGCTGCTGAGTTTTGTGAACTGAAAGAGATGGAAATTTCTTCCCCAAAACTGGAATTTCAGCCTCTCCCTGATTTTTTTTTCTCATTTCTGTCTAAATTCAAACTCTTAGTGAATAAAAGTAGGTAAAGAGCTCATTACTTATTTGTTTAGTATGTGAGGATTCAGTTTAGTTGGTCTTTAGTTGGTCAAATAAAAGATGGTGGAAGGGGGCTTGTGAGAAGAAGACAAGCTTTTGGGTGGAAAAAAAACCAGCTTTAGGTCTCTTATGAAGGTGGTGTTAGCACAAAGCGAAATGATGCTGAATGCTGTCCATGTAGTTAGGAACCTGTGTGTACAAAGCCAGTCATCCTTGCTTGGGCAGCTAATTAAATGTAAGCTCATTCTAAAGGTTAATGACAAAAATGCTGTGTATCTTGAAACTCTTGCAGACTAAAAGTTAGGCTTGCTACCTGCACTCATAAAGATCTCGTTTGGTAGAAGGGAGCCCCTACTTCCCCACATGATGGTGGATGTTTTGGAAACAAATGCCTTGAAGCACAAAGCTTTCTCCATGGCTGTCGGATTGGCAG
This sequence comes from Cariama cristata, assembly GCF_000690535.1. Lineage (NCBI taxonomy): Eukaryota > Metazoa > Chordata > Aves > Cariamiformes > Cariamidae > Cariama > Cariama cristata. The sequence goes on from NW_009603285.1 coordinate 56,253, forward strand.
GATCAACAGGCAACTGGGGCACCTGTCGGGCTCTCGTTGTTACCCTTGGGTCTGGTAGACATAAAATGGTGCCTGACTCAAGCCCATCACTTAGCAGTGCCACTTCACAGTTGTCTTTCCCAGACACACCTTGCCATGCCTCAGCAGTACCTGTCTGGGTTGCGTATATTGAACTCGAGGTATTATTTACCTACCTCGAATGTAACTGAATGCTCTTGCTGCAGGAGCCACTGCACAAAAGTTCTTTTCCACCTGCCATGCTGAGATGCCCCTGCTTTGGTGTAAATGATGCTAGAAAAGATGTGAAGCAGTTGCAAGTAAGATGAAAGTTTGGATGAAATGGAAGAGGTAGGGCAGTGTGTTGAAGGCAAAATACCAAGAAGAGAAAGTTTGTTTCTCCTTTCCTTCTCTGCTGTGTTTATTTGTTTACTGTTTAGACTGCAAGGTGCCTGTGAAATGCCTAGCGTGCTTCCAGGGCTGTATAAATAAATAATAAATATTTAGAATCTTTTAAAAGATACATAAGTATGTTTCTTTTCATAAATGTAAGCTAAAGTTAATGGAAAAGTCAATGTTTTTGTTTCGATTACAAAACAGCAGAACAGCTGTGTGGGACTCAATGAAATAAATTGCAAGTGTTATATACTATTTCTTTTAAAGAATTAGAATCTATAGTGCTGCAATGAATGCTGATTTATAGAGATATATATATAAAATCCCTGTGTTTTTCTTATTTCAAAAGGGAACACGTAATGATGGCTTCCACTGCTTTAGAATAGTATTACATCAGGCAATCTCTACTGAATTGTGTTTCTCATGCTAAAAGTTGTAGTATCATGTAGCAGGGAAAATTAATAAGATTGTATAAAAACATGTTGAACAGACTTCTGTTACTAAAGAGTCTTTACTGAAACCCGAGATGTAATTGGTTGGGGGAAGAACAATATAAATCGTGCAAAATTCCATGCAAAAGGTTTTTTCTGTATAAGTGAACTTGCTGATTGGTATGCCTTATAGACATAACATAGGTAGATGGGCTTTGCTCTGGAATGCTTTAAACAATCAAAACAAATATTAAACTCAAAAGAAGCATTCTTCTGTTGAAGAAATATCGAGAAAAATCTATCATAGATCTTATTTTATAGGGGAAAGGCTTTTATTCTAGAGGATAAATGAGATTAATAGATTCCCTTGGACTCATCACCCTGCTTTGACTCTCAGGGGCCATAGGCTGCTTCCTAGGGTCCCATCAATGGTAACTAAAACCAACCAGATGCCTGTAAGTAGACTTACGTTTTACTAGATGGGTATCTGAACCTCCACTGGAAAAAGGTTAAAAATCTGTAGATCAAGAAGGTTGCCAGCAAGGATGGTGACATACAAATGTCTGATGGAGGGGAGAAAACAGCCACTGAGAGTTTATTTGCTTTTTCAAGGTCACTTCCAAAAAAATGCCAGAATCTGACCCTGGCCTGCTAAATCCAGGCATGCCCAAATGTTATAGTCAACCTTAAAAAGGGAGGACAAATACAGTATACCTGTCTTTAAAATCTGTCCTGGTCATGTCTTGGCAAACAGATGTATCGCTCAGAAGGTGGATTTGAAAGTAAATTAAGGGAACTGTAGACTACCCATGGAGTAGGACTGAATCCTGTTTTTTCTGCCAGTTCTGCTTAATATGGATGTTCAAGGCTATCCAACCAAAATTGCATTTAGATTACATTACATTATACAGTAAGTGGCAAATCATCACTGCTTCCTTTGACATTCAGTGTAATAACATTAACAGTGATGAATTTCCTTTTACTATTCATGTGGCCTCCATACATTATTTCGGCTGAATTCCATTGTAATGTAGCATTAATTAATGTCTGCTGCTTATCGAGTGTTACCCATTTCTACCTTCCATCCCACTCTTTAGTTCTTGAAGAATTGCACATAGAAATGCTGCAAAGACTGTCACTGATGCCAGGCAATCTTCCTAGGATGTACGAAGTCAAATTACATTTCTGATGCCAGTTTCCCCCGCCGCTGCCAAGACTTCTCTCATACAAATAGCTCTTTTTTCCAAGGATGGCAATAAACCGATGTTTGCTATAGGAGCTGAGACCATTTTCAGAGCAGTCACAAGCAAGAGAGTGCCTCTATAAATGATACAGTGAGTTTCTGTATTAATTCCCTCTCCATAACCTCCAAGTTCCACTTCATCTTTGTGCCCACCTCGGAGCTGCTGGGTTATAGCGTGCAGCTGAAAAGCCACGAAAGCCACTGTCCTGGCTGAAATGAAACCCAAAGGCCACCCCAAACAGTTTCCCAAGCTCAGTTTTCAGGTGAGCGTACCCACGCAGAAATGCTGTACGGGGAACAGAAGAGCTCACGTGAGGCTCTGCAATGAAGAGGAAAATCTCCCTGCCTGGTGGACTTGGAGGCGATTACCGAAGCACAAATGACAAATTTCTTCCCTGCAGTTTCAAGTCATGAAAATCAAAGTGCTGTTGACTGAAGTTCTCCTTTCCACCTGTAATGTCTGCAAGAAGCTCTGTCCTCTTTGCAGTATGTTGAATTTAGCTTAATTTACTGTATTTAATTGGTTCTTGGTCCTCTGACCTGTCCCACGACAAGATGTCATCCTTCCAAGAGGGAGGGCCATGGCTCTTACCCTGGTGTCTTGTCTTCTGCTCTGGGAATCCCAAGTCTGGACTTCATATTTTGTGTTGTCCTGCCTTGAAGGACCTCTACAGTCATTCCAGAGTGATTTATGGTGGCTGCTGTTCTCCAGAGAAGAAAGCCATTTTATCCCAGTGACTGATTTCCTTGCAAGGCTGGAGAACTCATGACACAGAAGGGAGAGGGTTTTCTGTCTAGAGAAACAAACAACAGATTCCTTACAGCAACGAGAGTGCACGAGTTAAACCATGCAAATGGCTCTAATAAGCATAATTTAAAACCATGGTTTTCTTTTTATGGCAGTTTCATATTGGGTGTTTTATATTCCAATTTTCCACCTTTTAGTCTTGCTTCTTTCCTTTTTGTTGTAAAGCCCTATCTCAAATGGGAGGGCAATTACTAGGCAAGCATGTAGTTCTTTAATTGAAACACTTATAGGTGTACACTTAAAAACTATGAAGACTTTTATGGAATAGCAATGCCTTAATAGGCTCTTGTGTATGTACATTGTAATCTAATTCTGTACTCTTTCAGCATTGCTGGGGGAAGCTGTTAATTTATGGTTACAATGAGCAATGAAGTAATAATAGTAATCTAAAGGTGCAGTATCCATTGTTTAGGGGGCATTTATGGTTATGTATTAAAACTATAAATATATCAAGATGTTGCAGAACTGATCTACATAAAATGAAAGATAAGATCTCTACCCCTTAAAAACGTGCTTTTTTTGCAGCAGGAAAGCAGCCACATGCTTATGGTTAATATCAAATCCCAATGCTCAGCATGAATGGCCACCAGAGACTACTGCTGAGGCCTGATGAGAATTTAACTGACCACCTCCCCTCTCCCCCAATTTAATTTGTTACCATGTGTGCAAGGCAGGGAAGTGAGAGGTAATCTTACTTTAGTAATTAGCCTAATTCGTGTGTGTTGATAGCCACCTAAACATGCTTACAGAACTGGAATACCTCTAGCACATTTGTGATTAACTGCTTGCTTTCTGTAATGATTCCTTTATTTTCACTGTGTCAGTCACATCTGAAGTCTAAATCTGGTCTTCATTTGTTCCTGCGTTGCTGCTCTTGTTTCTTCGGGGTTAACAGCCCTGTTGCTGTTAGGATTAAATCAAGCGCATCTCTGTCCTGTGGATCTCAGCAGACTGCAGCCGAGTAGCTCTTGCACAAGAGGAACCAAGTTGTGGGTTTCAGTTGGTTGTTGCTTGAGAACTGAGAAACACCCTGCAGTAAATAAATAAGTGGAAATCACTGTGGTCAGTATTAATTTGAAGGATGGTTACAGGTGAAACATTTTTCAGGCAAGCCCCATGAACTTTATTTCCCTTATCCCATTGAAATCCACGAGAACTCCCTTGCTGTTCTTTGGGTCTCTGTGCCACAGCATCTGGCTATCGAACAGTTTATGAACATCATCGGCTGTAGAGATTTTTTTCCTATAGGGATTTACCTGTACAGGTATTAAAAACCCTGGCCTGTTTTCGTGCCTTCCTGTGATCGCACTGGGATGAGACTGAGAGCTCATACACGCTCAGCCTCGTGCCGGGCGTCCCAGCATGGCAACGTCTCAGGAGTTGTCCTGTTTCACCTCGGGAGCTGGAAGCCAGAAACATTTCCTAGGACACTAGTTGACAGACTTAGTAAAAACACTTCTTTTTAAACAGGTCAGAATAAGAAGGGGTGGCAGGAAGGGATAATTACCTTGTCTGAGCCAAGTCTCTGGGTAGACATAGTGACATTTCAGAAATCCAAATGGCTTTGTTGTGTTATGATTGGGAAAAGAATGGAGGGCAGAGCCCCTGACATTACAGGCTGCAAACAATTTCTCGGTGAAGGCAGGCAGAGCCCGTTTCTCCCACGGACACAGTGCCCTCCCCGTCGCTTTGCCGTGCGTGACGCTGGTGCGGGCGGGCTCTTGGTGCCTGTGCTGCTGCTGCCTTCTTCATCGGATGCCTCCTGATACGGGGGCTTGGCCTGCGGCCGGAGGATGGGTGTTTGGGGAGGGGGCTCTAGGCTGAACACTGCGGCTTTGTCCCCTCAACAGGCAAGTCTGCAGCATGGTGGGTGGCCCGGTTTGAGCATTTGGGGGTGCTGGTGCTTATCTAAACTGCCCCAAACCCCTGCTCTGTGGAGATGGATGGAGGAGCAACTGGGATGGTTACCATGTGAAAATAGCATTAGACAAGGTGATTTTCTGGCTTCAGAAAAGGAAATAACAGGAGAGAGGGAAGAAATGAACAACAACAAAAAATGCCACTAGAAGATGGACATATGTCATTCATTATGTGGGTAACGTGGGCTTAATCTTTTTCAGTCCACTGAAAAGAGTCTGCTAACACTTCTCAAAGTTAATTATTCAGTTTCTTCTGGAAAGATCAGTCTCGGCTCATTCAGCAATTTGAGCCGATCAATATTTTTAGATATATGTGGGGTTTTCTTTTCCAAGGAGTGTATGGAGGGAGGATATCTGTGCTTGTTCTCTTTGTTTCTACCAGCTTTATAGAGTTAAAATTTGAGTTTGTCATTCAAACCTGGCTGACCTGGGAGAGGAGGGGCAGCTCTGTCTTGCTGGCAAAACTCAGGACTGCTGCCCCTTTAAGCCGAGCTCAGATTCAGAACTGCCAGCTGGCTTTCTTGCTGAGAAAGAGCCCTCTTCTGTGTATGGGGGAGATGCCTGCCAGCCTATGCAGGGGGCTCAAAATCTCCACCCGAACACCCCCATCCTGCCCCCCATATTGTTTGTGGGCTCAATGCATGGAGCCATAGGAAAGGAATTGTTGTGTTACACAATATATCAAAGAAAAACTGTTTTGCTGTGATCACTGAGTCTGTAGGGAGCATCTGCAGGGAGTACGAGGAGCTTTAAGAATCGTTACTCCTATAAAGCTTAACTGGGTTTGTGGGGTTTTTTTGTATATACATACCTGGAAGGAGTTACCTGGAGTAAATATTCTGCTTTCTGATCTTTTATGCAAGCAGTGTGGCTTAACGATCATAGCTGGAAAAGATCTGGAAGCCAGAACCAACTGGTTTTAATGTGGAGCTTGCAGAAGTTACTCCACATTCTTCTCTCCTCTTTCCATGTTC
>NW_009603285.1:62040-64870 GCF_000690535.1 Cariama cristata
AGGAGGGGTGAGATCAGGGCACTTCCACTGTGTTAATACAATTTTTACATTGGTGAATGCTTATAAATGTGTTTCATAATACTCTGCTTTGGGGGTTATGTAGCGAAGATTTACCTGTGTTAACTGAGCATCTCGTCAGGTATCTGCTTCTCCAGTGCAAATGCGTGCATTGTGCGTTGTGATAATAGTGAGCTCGGAGGCAGAAGCTGACATCTATATGCAAGAAAGATGCAAATAGCTAAACTTATCTCCTAGAGACTGATAGCTAACTATCTCAGTGTTTCTGTTTTATCCTTGTAAAATGAGGTTCATAACATGTACTTATTTCAAGTAAAGGTTGTGTAAGTACAGATTGATTTAATACTTACAGAGCTTGAGACCTTCCAGAACAAAACTGTTTAAGACCAAAACTGAACTGTCATCTTTTTTTCCTTCCCCTCTTCCCTCATGATGCTGTGAGTTTTCCTTCTCTGGTGAGGCTGTAAGCTGTCCCAGGAATCAAGTGCCCAAGTTGAATTTATAAGCTGCAATACAGGTCCAAAGGCAATAAGCTACTTTAACAAATACGCAGAAAATCTGCAGCATTGTCTGGTAACTCTGTAGCACGACTCCATTGTTTTCCCATTTAACATGCTTTAATATATCCATGACCTGTTTCAACTCTTCCCTGGAAAGGCCCTTATGCCTCGCTCCCAGACCATGCCTATCCAGACCCATCGTTTTATCGGCAACCAGCTGCTTGGCACAAGCCTTGCCAACTCAGCAACTCTGTCTACACTTCCCTTGAGGAAACCATTCACCTTATCACCAAAGAGAGACGGGGGGGAAAAAATTCCATCTGTTACAGCTCAGAGCTAGGAGCTTTATAATTGTGTGGGTACACAGACTGCATATCAATTTTTTTTTGTTTTAGGAAGCACTTAGGGAGCATTCATTCTCCTTTTATTGTTGTTCTCTCCCTTGCAAGTGGCTGCATTTCATCTCCTCTGGGATACAATGCAAGGATTTCTGAGCAAATTTGTGGCCGAACGATGCCAAGGAGGTGTTTAGAACCACAAATGCATCCTGGAAAATCTGTGTGCTATCCCGTTGTGTGAACTGTGGCAGACTGGCACAGCATACTGCAAATGTCATGGCTTTCCTGGGTCGTCTGCTGAGTATGGCCTCGAGCAGCACAGCGCTTATCAGGTGTACCTCAAAATTAATTTCAGTAGGATAACTGAGGGGTACAAAGTTATCCTGGAGTTTATGCATTTTTCAGACTGAAATCCACTGAATAATGGATGTGAAAAGTTGTCATTTCTTGGAAATTTTTTTATGTTGACCAAGTTTGTTTTAAAAATTGCTTTACAGAAGGACCTTAAAAGAGAATATTGTCAGATAACTTCTGGTTTAAGTGTCATTGCCTATCTCCTGATAGTAACACCTTTCTCGGGTTGTTCTGGGTTTGTAGTCTTTCTCAAATCACGGACCGTCCCTCCTGGAGCTCCCTTTGCTGCTGCCCACCTTGGCGCCCGCGCTGCAGGCTGGGCAGGGGGTCCAGCTCTGGGAAGGGCAGCGCTGGCCCCATCCTTGCACGCTCGCGTGGGAGGGCAAAATGCTGCCCTATGGGCAACTCTTTCATGAAGCCTTTTTTTGTTTTTTAGTTCTATCTAAACTCAGTTTTGAAAGCCCAAGTGGGAATTGTGTAGGGGCTTAGCTTGGTGCAGTCTTTCTCATGGTTTTGCACCGGTTCAAAGAATAGATGCGATTTCTAAGGGTAACTGCTCGGGTTCAGTGTCATCTGTCTGGTTTCAAAACAAGATGCTCTCAGGTGATTAGGCCAAGACACTCATTAGTCTGAGCTACAGCATGGTACAAATATATTTGTGAAGTGCCTTGGGGGTCTCCGCCCTGTCTCTGAAACTTGGAGGATGGCTTGTCCCCTGGGACAGACGCTTGCTTTGTCAGAAGGTGCGAGGCATATTCCATGGTTTGAAAAACGTGCCTTGCGGTGACAGGCTTCTGGAGATCAATCTGATTAGCTTATCAAAGGGAAGATTAGAAAGCAACCTGATCGTGCTGTTTAAATATGTTCACAGGGAGAAAGTACTCAGTACAAAGTATTTTTTAATCTAGCAGAGAAAGGTGTGACAGGAGCTGATGTCTGGAAGATTTAAAAAAATTATTCAAATGGTTAATCAAGAAAAAATGCCGCAGCTTTCTGCAAATCTTGGAGCATCACAGTGAGACTAACTCTTCCTAAATATGGTTTACAGAGAGTAAATTTTGCAGGAGTCCTCGCAAAAAGGATTTGGCCCAAATGCCTTTCACCCCTCCGCTGCTGGCTTTTCAATTCTTCTGTTGTATTCAGACCTCAAATTGAATTGCGAGTGGTTCTGCATTATTTGTTTTTATTGCTGCCAAAAAGGGGTAAAAAAAATCATAGAACAAACAGTGGGATGTTTGCAACCATCTTACATTAGGCAGATTGAATAAACTGGCTCACAGTTGATTGTTTTTCTTCAGTCAGTGCCGTTGCATTTTTATTTATTTGATTTTACGTATGTAGTTCTGGGGCTTTTGTTTTGTCCGGGATTTTTTGCAATCATGACTTCTGGGGAGGGAGGTAGAATTACAAACAGCTCTACCTTTCCTAAACATCAGTGCAGAGCTGACAGAATACTGATTCTTGAGTTAACAGAAACAACAGGATGAATAAGCGTTATTACTCAGGGAACGCAAAGTCATTCGTTATAAATAACACCGAGCCTAATTCTCCCGTTGCCCAGCGCCAAGTTAAATCACTGCGTCAGCAGCAGGAGAGGCGCGTGGGGCTGCCGTCAGGGCG
>NW_009603285.1:64900-88285 GCF_000690535.1 Cariama cristata
TGGGCAGCTCCGCACCCCTGCCCCCGGGGAGGTGGGGGTTTGCGCGGTACCCCCCTCTGTACACTTCAGGGCTTTCTAAGACTCCATCTTGTGCCCACTGGTGGCAAAAGCAAGTTTTCTGTTAGCTTTAGCACTGCAGGATCCTTGGTTCCCCATCCGTGGATCCAGACTCGGATTTTTTTTTTTTCCCGTCAGGCCTTGAATTTGCTAAACAATGCAAAAAGAGCAAATGAAAATGCCTGCAGTCAGCCTGCCTCGCTGAATAAGTGTCGTACAGCCATGGTGTCGCTCAGAGTTACAGCTTTTTGTTGCGTTTTGTTTGGGTTTTTCCCCCCTTTCAATGTTACTGGCTTTCAGAGTAGAGGAGAGGGAAAATAGGGCAGGCGAGGCAGACCCCGTTATTCTGGCATATCGATGGCTAGCCTGGTGCTGTCGCGGTGAGTCGTGTTCCCAAAGAACACCGGTTCCTCCCCAGTTTCCTTAGAAGACAAAATACACTGGGGTTGTGTGGCATAGCTGATCAGAAGGAGGAGGGAAAAAAAAAGGGTTTTTTTGTTATGCTTCACAAATGCAAACAGGTTGTGGTTATTGCCTTTATGCAAGGGCGTACTAATTGCAAGTGTACTCATTAATTATGTATAATGTGCACAGTTCAGTCGCCAAAAAAATTATTTTTGGATATTGTTAACCAGAATATGACTTTATCTTACTGTCACCATTATTTTACACATTGTGATGTTTTAATGAACATATGGCACTACACTAGCTAATGCAAAACCCTATTTTCTTAAACTAGATAAGTTGTTTTTCCACTAGCTACAGTAGATATTATTTACATTGCATACCACACTGCTAAATATTTAAATGTATGGAAGTGACTGGTGGAGCCTGCTCCTCCTTAGACATAACTCACTTGCGTGAGAATGCAATCTATGAATATCAAATGATGCCACGGACCTGGCTAAAGGAGTGACCGTTTCTGAATCTGCTGCCAGGGTTTGGCCTTAAATTCGATCAGTCTGAAACTTGTAATGCGTACTTAGCTGACTTCCAACTCCCAGCAAGTAGAAAATCTGTTGATCTCTGAAATGTCTTTAGACATCACACTTTAATACGAGCATCTTCAAAGGATTTGACTTTTTTCTTCCTGCCATAACACATTGTTTTAAAGCTGATCTCATAATTGTATTGATTGTTTTTTTTTTAAGTTCTCTGCGTCAAAGCACTTCTTTAATCAAAAGTAAATTATGTAAAGGCCATTAGGGTCAGCCCAGCAAGCAAAATGAAAACTGCAATACATCATTTATTTGTAAATGTCAGTGAAATCTGCAGATCGATATCCTTCCCAATGTAGATTATATTTATTATTTTGTATAAATCCTGTGGCAACTGCTGGGTCTGAGTGGCCCGGTAGAGCAGTATGGGGCAGGGCCAGCTCTAGGGTCAGGCTGGGAGATGCATCTTGGGCCCCATCCCTGTTCCCTGGACCAGCCACGTTTGCCATGTCGGTGAAAATCTGTTCTCCAGGGTCTGTGAGGCCCCCACGGCTGCCGAGCACAGTGGCCGTGAGCAGTCGATGTCTGCAGGTGTTTGTGTCCCTTTCTGCTCCGGAGCCGAGCACACCACGTCTGGCCCTCGGAGAATGGCAGAGGTGAGACCGAGCACTCAGCTGTGTGTTGCATTTTATTTTGTTGCTTTTCGTGTATGTGCAAGGAGATGCCAAGCCTTGAGTTTCCAGATCACTGCCGCCCTTCCCTGCTTCGTGTCCCACAGTCCAGACCCCAAACACCAACAGCTCGTGCCGTGGGTCCTGCCGAAACCTGGGGCGGTACGGGCATGGGCTGGGAAAGGGCAAGTTGTCTTCAGGCTTTTAAAACTCCATCTAGTGGCAAAAAACTTGTCCTTTTATGATGGTGGGAAACCTGGTGGGTCTGGATAGGAGCTGATCTCCCCCAGAGACGGGCTAAGCTGCTCTGATGTCAACTGGAAACTTGACCTGAATTGCTCCTGAGTGCATCCAGACGGCACGCCAGAAAAGCCATCCTCAGAAGGGTTAAACCTGGTGTGCCGGTGTTCTGCCAGATAACAAAGGCGGTGGTGTGATAAAGCAATCGTGCTTTAGCTGCTTTTGGGGGAATACTTGCTAGGTGGTAGAGCGGAGGCTTTCTGTTGGTGTCAGAAGTATCTGTCTATCTTTTTATAGACTTATATTGGCCTGTATGGGTCTGAATGCTGTAATAGGAAATGAAGGAGGATATAACACCAGATAGGATCTGAGCACAGGTCTTGCTCTTAAATATTCAAAAGAAATTTTATGAGGGATGGGATTAAAATTGAGAGATTTTACTGATGCTCTGTAGAAAAGATGTTTATAAAAAATAACAGTGCACTGTTCTCCCCTGCTTAGGTGGTTGTCAGATGTGGCTTCACGGTGCAGCCGCAGAGGAACGTGCAGCCCTGCCTGGGCATCGTGGTCCGTGCCCGCGAGCTCCCTGGCACTCCTGCCTGCACGTACAGCCCATCTGCACTGAGTTGCTGCAGCCGGGAGGCAGGAAAATGGGCTGGGTGGAAAACCTCCAGCTTCTTGTTTGAAAGGATCTCAGGAGTGTTTTCTTTTGGCTGACCCTGGTGGGAGCTTTCTGCCCCCACTGCAGCCTGGCCGTGGTCTCGGGCTGAGCCCCATCCCTTTGGATGGGCAGTGTGGCAAAGGGACCTGGCTTTTGTTTGGTTTTGGACTGGATAACCTTTGGGCCAGATAACCTACCCCAGATCCCAACTGAGGACTTGCGTAGATTTGGCCGAGCTTCGTTAACAGGGGATAAATTTAGGTGCTACAGCAAGCGCGTGTTTCCTTCCCCATGCACAGACAAAGGGGTTTTCTGCAGCCTAGAGGGACGGAATGGTTTCAAACATCCCTGGCTGTCTCCTCGCAGCATGCCAAGAAAGGAGAGTACCGAGGGTGGCCTTATAGCCTTTAAAAACTTGACCTCAAAGCACAAAGTGTCAGCAAGAAGAGGCAGGCAGGGAAGTTACCGTGGTAGGACCGCAAGTTAATGCTGCCCGCTTCAGAAAAGGAGCTGCCAGTTATCCTGGTGCGTGACAGGAGAAGAAAGGAGGAATGGTCTCTGGGGGGGTGAAATAACGAGAGACGGCGACGCGGTTTGGCAGACGGGGAGGACTTTCTGTGTGACCAAAGGGACGGCGGCTTGTGCGGTCGGAGGCGTGAATGTATCTGCTGTCAGAGAGGATCAGTCATGAATGTTTAAAGAAGGAGCACAAAGGGGGGACCGAGTGCCACAGCCGGGTCTCGTGGCGGGGGCGCATGGGGGATGTGCTAGTCTGACATCCACACATTCAATAATTGTGGGTGTTAGTTAATGAAGGCAGACGCAGAACGGCTGGTCTAATTAAAATATGAAAATGGTGCGAAGCGGGAGGAGAGCTTTGCCTGGAGCCAGCGGGGGGAGGATGCTGGTGCAGTGCCGGTCTGGCTCCTTCCTTCAGGGGTAGCCCTGATGAATGGACAGCAGGGAAAGGGAAATTCTAGGGTCAAGCAGTGATTTCAGTCTCTGGGCTCTGATTTTTATAAGGGCTCTTTCCTGTGCTTGGGTCCAGACCTCAGCCTGGAGGTGTCCAAGCCCCAGATGAGGTTCTCAGCAAGGAAAAGCGCAGACTGTGTCGGGGTGGCAATGGCCAAAGAGCAAGGTCAGGAAACCAGCTTCCCGTGCCGGGACCTTCCCTTCCAAGGAAGAAATATTTCTGTGAAGCAGCTCTTGGGACTAGGGAGTGCTGCCTCAAATTCTTCACCTTCAGGTGCTTCCAGAAGTCCAGCCACCAAAGTCATGGTGGGCTCTAGGTACTGACAAAATACCTATCAGAATGGGTGGAAAATCATGTGTGGATATTTTGAGGGGGAAGATCAACTTTGACTTACATTTAGGAAATGATGGTATGTTTTTCTTTTAATCATTTTTGCAATCAACAGATTTAAATTGGTGTGACAGCCAGGAACCGCAGCTGTAAAACTTGCAGTTCTGGTGTAAGAAAGTCTTGTGGGCTCACAAAAAAATTTCTGTGAGGTTATTTCCTGTCTTTCTGAAATAGGAAAAAGAAAAAGGAAAGAGGGTTAGAAGCCTAAAACCATGATTCCACTCAAGATAAAACGTCAAGAGCTTCTATGAAGTTATCATTAAAAAAAAAAAAAATTGAGAACAGCTTGGCCTGGAACAATATTTCAGGCATGGCTAGCTGTTAAAAATAAGCTAATTCAGAAGAGGCACATTTAAATAAATATAATGCGAAGACATAATGGCACAGATAATAGTTTTGAATGGGGAATTCTAATGACTTTGAGGGCATTTTACAGGGCAATTAATACACATGAAAATGCTGCTCTATTCAACTGATGGAAAGAAAGGAAAATAAAATAAAATAAAGCAGACAAAAAGAAAAAGGGAGATGGTTGTGATTGGTAAAAATAGGGTTTGATTTTCTTTTCAATAGGATCACTGCTTACAAACATAATAAAAGGAAAAATAAGCATGTCAGGTTCTATAATGTGGCTTGTAAAATCCAGAATGATTAGTTTCTAAAGAGGGGCAATTAGACTCCTTTTGCATATGCATGTGACTTCTGTGGAACGGGGCTTTCTCCGCTCCCTTCTTCTTTCCCTCGTTATAAACAGTCTAAAAATACATCTCCCCCATTAAACCTCCAGCATCGCCCTGCTGAATTTGTGAAGGGGGATTGCGGGCCTGGGCTCTCCTAAGAAATGATTTGGGTTTCTTGCCTCCAGCAGCCGTTACTGTTTGAGGGGAGCACAGGGTGCTTAGGTCAGGTCAGGATCAGACCCCAGGACCCGAAGCGAGGCTGCTTCACATGGGCTCGGTGTTTGCTGGCAGATGGGAGCTGAGAGCTGCCAGGGAGAGGCTTTTTCTAAAAATGCAAACTCCTCGTGAGGAAAGCAGCGTGGTGAAACGCTCTAGGGGAACTCCCATCTATTTTTCATCTGTAACATGAACTTTCACGTCACTATTGAATGCTTGGGCTTGGGTCCCCCTGCCCCGTAAGACAGGTAGGAGGAGGACAGCAATAAGTGCTGCTTCCAGAGGCTGGTCCCAAATTTGCATTTTCCCAGATCTTCTAGCACTGGTTCATCCGATGCTGCTCTATGCATCGGAGGAGGGAAGGATGTCCTGGAGCAAGGCAGCCCTGTGCTGCTGAGTAGGCTTTTCCCCTCCTGGTTGCCCGTCACGAGCTGCTAAACTTGCAGCGGGGATGGTTGGGGAACAAGTTCACAGCTCACTGAGGTCTGTCCAAGGGCTGGACCAGAAGCTCACGATGGTCCCTATGGGCCTTGGAGTCCATAAAACTCAGCCCCATGCTTCCCTGCCCATCTGCACGGGGAGTGAGCTGCCCCTGTCCTTGAAAAAGAGCCTGTCCTGATCTTTAGCAGCATTTTTTAAATGTATAAATAAATATTACATATGCTAACAGATGGTTCATTAGCCAGTTGTTATGGCAATCAGCATTTCAGCCAATTAAAATCCTTTTTCATAGCTTTAAAAATGTCAATGATAGGAACACTTAAATGCCCAAAGAACAAACATTCACTGTAGCATGGCACCAAAGCAAAAGGCATTTTCTGCAACTTTATAGAGAAAGGATGAGAAGAAATAGTGTAAGATTTTTAAATCCCTTGTGCTGAAGAAGTAAAAAGGTGCTGACCTTTGTGTATTAATGGGAGAGATTGTTGGGCATCTTGCATCTTGTCACTCAAATTGCCCAGGGTTTTGGGTGATCACTTGGGAGCCTAGGAGATCCAGCTGGTGTATCTGAATCCCCCACGGGCTGAGCCTGCAGGGCTGAAATGGCAGGAATTGTTTTGGGAGGGCTCTGAGTTCAGCACCCACGGCCAGGGCTGGACTCTTGCTCCATGTGGACTGGAATTCCGGAGCTCATTTTCAAGCCTGACTGGAATGACAGATTCTGGCATCTCTTGAAAACGGTGCCTGCCTGTGCCTGGAGGGATGCTCAACTGGCTGCAAAAAAAAGTTGAGGACTGAGTGCAAGTTCAGGCCTCAGAGACTGGTCTTTTAATTAGTAGCTCGGAGTGTCTAGGCCAGAGATGATGATAATCTAAAGGAACTTAAATTGGTCTTGTAGTCACACCGTGATGCCTAATGATAGTGGAATATGGGGCAGTTGCAGAGGGAGGTATGGAAGAAGTAAGTTACGCTTTGTGTTGTAACTCCTGGCACTTCTTTGGGTTACCTATGGTTTGAATAGCAAATAACACTGTTTAGGTCTTAATAAATTCCTGGCAACCACCTTTTCTGTGGGTTGGTTACACATCCGTATGCTGTCAGCGCTCTACCTCTCCAGCTTGGGACTCTGTATGCAAGAACAAAATAATTGCATGGGAAGCCCAGACCTTTCCATCTCGAGTGAGTGTTTGTAGCAGGGCATTCCCTGGAGCGGGGAGGGAGCCTGGCCTTGCGGAAAGCGTCCTGTGCCTGTAGCTTGCAAGCAGGTATTACAGAGTTGCCCATATCACCTGTGTGTGGATTGATGAAGGTAGAAGTTTTCAAACCTCCTGTTCACAGAGGGCAAAATGGGGCTTTTGCCCCTCTTTGCCACATTATGGGGGCTTCTGCCTGCTCTGGAAGCCAGCGCAGAACAGGAGCCTGGATTTGATGAGTCACAGGTTTAACAGGGTTGCTTCTCCTTTTCTAATCTGTGCTGTCCCTTGCAACCATTTAGAGGAGCAAAAAATAGCTCTCACAGACAATCAGAACAGATTATTTTAATGAGAGCTCAAAAATGAGGAACAAATGGCTCAAATTGAGCCTTTAAACATTTCTACATATGTCTGCAAGGAGCTGTGCGATGCTTGAATCAGCAGGTCTGCACCAAGAGACGGCTGCTGTCAGGAGTGTAGTTTTCAACCCTCTTTTTTTTTTCCCAGTAGCTAAACTGAACATCCCAAGTGAAAGCTGCATGCTATCAGCAGCTCCATTTTCTGCTTGTAATTGTCTTTTATCTGCTGGAGTCGGCAGTGCCCAGCTTACATCTGTTCCCGATTTACTCAGTGTAAACGTCAGAGGGAAACAATCATTTTTCCCATATGTGCTTGAACAGGCAATAGGTAGAACGAAGCTAATAACTTTTCAAAGCTCTTTCCTTTCTGTCTAGATTGTGTCCACCTTTTTGATGGCCACTGTTTGCTTATTAGTTAGTACTGGGTTTTTTCATGCTGTAAGTACAAAATATGCTCTCAGTTGCTCTAAACTAGGAGAAGATTAGGTCAGAATTGCAACAGACTATTGTGTTTGCAGAAAGATTGTTTATTTACTTCAGTAGGGAAAAGATGACAACCCCCAGCAGACCCAGCACACCTGTGGCCAGCACCCTCTGGTCCTGTCCTACCCATACGCACCCCAAAAGGGAATTCTGTAGCTGAGGTAGAAGCTTTACGAATCATTCTGGCATAACATTGTGTCTTTGTGTTATCCAGAGAACTCTCTATGACCAATAAATATGTTTTCCCTTCCTTTTATTTCGTACATCACTTCCAGTTTGTGATGGCAGTTCCAAAAGCTTTAGAGTTACTTCTAGACGGGCATAAAAATATCACGAGTACTTGTTTAAACATCAGAAAGGTATTAGCTCAATTTTGCACTTCAGTGCTACCAAGAGAGTTTAGGCCCATTGGGCATGAATTTAATTTTCTTACAGTCTGCAGAGAGAAGAAAAATCAGCCTCCCTATCTTAGCATTAGCTGCTTCTCCCTGTGACAACTCAAAGCATCACCTTTCTGGGGCTCCAGGCTCCGAATGGCCGTAAGGTGGGAGCTGAAGGCCTGAGCACGCGGAGGCCCTGGGATCTCTGCCCAGAGCTGCCTTGCATTCCCGCTCGCCGTGTTGCACATCAGCCCAGCGGTCCTTCCCTGGCAGGAGACCCTAGGAGAAGTGTCAGTAGGAGAAACAGGCGCACGGATGCAGCAGGTCGGGACGGATGCTGACAGCAGTATTTCAGTGGGGTTACAACAGTAATGTAATTTAGCTCGTGCTAAATAACACCATGCTGCAGAAAATCCTGCCTCACTTCTTTAGTTAATAAAGCATTAGGTTGTAGTGAGGTGGGGGTCAGTCTCTTCTCTCAGGTAACCAGTGATGAGACAAGAGGACATGGCCTCAAGTTGCACCAGGGGAGGTTTAGGTTGGATATTAGGAAGAATTTCTTCACCAAAAGGGTTGTCAGGCACTGGCACAGGCTGCCCAGGGAAGTGATGGAGGCGCCATCCCTGGAGGTATTTCAAAGACGTGTAGATGTGGTGCTTAGGAACAGGGTTTAGTGGTGGACTTGGCAGTGTTAGGTTAATGGTTGAACTCGATGTTAAAGGTCTTTTCCGACCTAAATGAATCTGTGATTCTATGATAAAAGCATAAAATCAGACTGTCAATTTTTAGTGGTGCGTTAATGGCATCTTTTGTTGATAGTTATAAAAGTAGACAAATTTTTTAATGTGGTTTGCTTATTAACTGATTGCCAGCTCAGAGACCCAGATGCCTCAACACTTGTGTGCACAAGTGACATGAGACTCTAAAGGTGTCAGGACATCAACTACCTTTTTTTTTTCCAAGGATATGGGAATGTCAATAGTCCTTGTCGCACATGGGGGGAAAATTGCCTTTTAATGGTCAATAGTAATAACCAGTGTGTTTAAACTTTCATGGATAAGTTATATACAATCTATGGCCTATGAATTATGCACGTCCCTCCGATGGCTGGGAGGTAGGAAACGGTCCCAGTCCCCCTGTCCAATTCACCTTCGCTCACGGTCCCTGTTTCTGGTGCTTGTTCCAACTCCAGCTGGTGATGGCTGTGGTGCATCTGCCTGTCACCATCCTGGGCAGGGGACGCTCCCCTCGCCCGCGCTGTTTGCAGGAACTCATACCCATCTCGGCTTCGGTTCAGGGTGGATGCTCAGCTGGAGAGGATCACATCGGTGCTGGAGGCTTCCCAGCCCACCACTGCGTGCTTGCTGTGTGGTCATGAAGATGCGTTTGATAGGTACCAACAGGAGCCTGTTGAAAACGTGAGCTGTTTAGGCCAGTGGTGACCGTGGTAACAGCAATATTTCTGCTGGTAAAGCCTGATGCAGGCAGTAGTAAATATGTGCAACGTTTTGCTCGTTTTCTACATTTTATATGCTCTAAAAAAGCATTCTTCTCTTCCCATCTGCTTCCTTGTTGCCCACAAACTGAGGTGTGCAAGGCCACAAGAGGACTTAGGTTTTAAAGGAATTTCCAGGTCTGACTGTGGACATCCAACCAACTCTAACAAAAATGTGCTCTTAGGGGACTTGGAGCCCGGATTCAGAGACTGCATCAAGGTTCAGATAAGCCTTAGCAGAGCATCCAAAAATTACAGATTCCTTTCTGTACCCTGTCCAAACATCAGATCCTTTGAAGCTTGCCCAAGGCTGCTGGGCAGGAGGTCAGCTGGGCTGAGATCAGAGCCACAGGGAGAAAGTTTTGAATCAGGAACCAGAGCAGTGTGTGTTAATAAAAACAAACAGGAAAAAAGGCACACTCCAGTGCTACCAGCGCCTTCCACCATCTGTACCCTTGCTGGGATAAAGCCCATTGTGAGTTTCATAGGGAATGAGATGCAGCTTGCAAGTGCCTTTTGGTGCAGAAGGGTCTTTTGGACGCTGATCAAGATACAGGTGGAAGAGGATCCCAGAGACAGCAAATAAGTAAATAATTTTTTTTAAAAGCTAGAGGATGTAAAGATGTAAAGAGGAGATCAGAGAAAGCGAAAGGGGTAAACTAACAAATAACCCTGAGGCTTTGGGGAGACCGGTAAATGATCAGCTGGGACAGAGTCAGGGGAGAGGATGTACCAGTCGTGGGAGAGTGAAGTAAGTCATATACTTGGAAACATCCCCGGAGGACGTGAGGGCTTTGGTGGGCAGGGTTGTCTGGAGGCAGGACCCTGGATTCACGGGGTGAAATCAGCAGGCGATGCCCTGAGATGTGTCAGGTTGGGTGCGACAGCAAACGCCGTCTCTGCTGCCCTGGCTGGGTGCGTGTCCCCTGTGGGAGGTTTACGTACCGGCTCCTCCTTGGCTGCACGAAGCCTTTGCCTTTGCTTTCCTGCCTGTCTCAGTTGCTTGCCCCTATGGAAGCGAGCCTGCAAGAAGCCGTGAAGGTAGAAAGTCCTTACAGGCCCATAACTTTTGTCTTTTAAAAGTAGGACACTTTTAGCGCAGGTACATGTTATTCATAAAGCAAGCCCCCAAACTATCATTTTATCTCCATGCCAAATCATAATCTTCTTCCAGTTCCCTGGGGTTCTGCTGAAGGTATTTGATTATTTTTTTCTCTGTCCCTTTCTCCCTTTCTTTTAAAACCCGTTTCATTATCAAATGGCGTTAGGGGAACTGATCTGTAATGAGGAAGCTGGCAGAAGTCCCAGAGTGATCAGAAGGGCTGAGATTCAGTGAGGTTAAGCTACTGCTCAAAAAAATTATAATTAATTAAAATTAATTAAAAATCATTAAACAAACCTACATGCTTGCCGTTTCACATGCTGCTGACTTGACTGCAGACTGTCCCACTATCCCTGGCTGTGGCACAGTGGTTTCATATGGTGCAATGGGATGAGCAGATCATGTCTTTGCTGGATGCAGGTGGCTTTATCAGGGGCTGTTACACCACGGCGGAGAGAGGGTTTGGCCAAAGAGTAGATTTGCGTGGTGATGGGGTTGGTCGTGTTTGTGTGGTCCTGTTACGTGGGATGAAGCTTTTATGCCTGATGCTGGCATGGTTTCCCTAGCTGACTATAGGACAGAGATTTAGTCTTTGTGAACTTGAATTTGTAGCTGCAAAAAGGCAATTTGTCATTTTCTCTCAACGTTATGTGCCCATACGGTCCATAACGTGCAGAAGCCTTGCTCTCACCAGGGATCTCCAGCCACTCCAGTATTACTAGTGCTAATACTTATATTATTAAGGTTAATACTAAGCTATAGGGTTCTTCATTTAGAGATTGGATTCTGTAATTGCCTGAAAAATTCTGTCTCATAACATTTTACAAAGAGGACCAGAACATCCCAGACCTTCAAAGTGACCCACTGTGAACAGGGCTGGTTAAAACCTTCATAGCAACATTGCAAACAACGAGGGTTTGTTTCATGCAAGAACCTCCAGCAAATTACCTCCCCTGGAGCCCCATGGAAGCTGCAAAAACATTTGCATTTCTGAGGTCCTTGCTGAGAAGAAATAACAAAAATCCACAGAAACGTTGTCACTTCTCTACTGGCGCGTGGGGGTGCGGAGAGCTGCTTCTGCTGTCGCAATATTTGACAATTCGTGTACTAGGAGTGACCCAAAGTTTAAGCTGTCACGCATCATTATCGTGCTTAAGGGTAGCTTGTTCCTCCACAGGCTGTGTTATCTCTGTCCTGTCCATCTCACGGAGCCAAGGCAGATGATTCAGCCCAATTTAACGGGAGTGACAGTTTTGGCTGGGGGGAAGCCTTTCCCTGGTTTCCATAGTGATCAAATTACCTCTTTCATTCCGGGTTGGGAGGTTAAAATCATTGATGAGGACTCTCCAGCAGGTGGGTTTGCATTTCATCTCACTGCATTGTCTGCTCCCAGCTCTGAGGAGGATGATGGATTCGCAGACTGGCATCGAGGTACCTGGGAGAGCCCTGAATTACCAAGGTACCCGGATGCGAATGTGCAGGCTGTTTTTTCCCTCCCAGAGCTATTTGCAATAAATGCTCAGACCCTGTGGTGGGGGGTGTAGCACATACCTTGCGAAAACATGGGCCTTGTCCCACCGGTTGTCTGTCTGAACACCAGAGGAGGTGCACGAGGAGAGCTGGAAATCCACGTGTGACATCTTGTCCCAGCCTGCTGGTACCAGCTATGTTCAGAGGAGATGCTCCAGAGGAGTGTGTGAGATAGATGACAGATTTCCAACAGTTAATAGCTCATCCTGCTCTCTAAAGGACAGAAATCATTATCCTCTCAAAATATTTTTCTAACTTTAATGACGTTTGTTTCCTATGGAAAAGCCCAGCTCTTCCACAGGCTGCTGGTGGTGGTCTGTGGCGGCAGCTCCCATGGTGCCACGGAGCCCCTTCCCTCCCACCGCTTCTGAATTTTCTGTTTGCTTTACACTGGCGCTTGGAGATCACAGTGCAATGCAATGAGCTCCCTCCTTTGTACTGCTGATTTATTTTAGAGAGGGGCAAAAAAAAAAAGCCTTTGCCTTTTCTGGCCACAGGCAGGAGTTACCAGAGAAGTGCTGGCCGGGCATCGGCCGGGAGAGGCCAGTTCAGGGCAGGGCGTGCGGGTCCCCACGGTGCTGCCCGGCGAGCAGGAAGGTGTCCTTCGTGGCTTGCCTGCTACCTGGTTTCTACAGGGCTGTTTTACAGGAGCAGCTCAGTATTACATCAGGTCTGTTTGTTATAGGTGCCAGGTCTTTCTCCTTCCCCTCTGAGCCTTAGAAAAGACGATAAATGCTGTGGAAAAGTCTGTTGTAAATAACTGGAGTTTCTGCCTATTCTAATCAATAAAATATTGTTTATAGAAGCACTCGTGGCTCACACATCTCCGATTAAAGGTCTGTCGGTGTTTTTATAAACCCTGCTTTTCAGGTGGCTGTAACTGGGCTGCTCAGAGTACCCATCTGCCGTAGCGTGGTTTACAGACTGTCGGTTGGGATGTAAATCAGACTGGCCTGCTTAAGTTTTGTAGCTTCTGGTTTGCTGTTTCTTTAAAACACAAGTGGCTGTATATGGCTTTTTTTCTTTCTTGCTAGACTGTAGCTTAATAAAGGAGGTGCAGAGGGTGGATGGATGTATTTTTGCAGTTAAACTATATCGATGCCTTCTCTTATGTAGGGCAAACGAAACAAGCAAACAAATAATGTTTTGATAGATTCCCACTATCTGCATTTGAAAGTGAAGTACCACACAGAAAGCACGATAACTACGTTTCATAACTCTCTCACTATACAAAGCCAAACTGGGCGATGCTACGGTAAATTATTTTCTCTTGCTGCCTACATTTCAGACTCCTTATTTTTCTGGACTTCGTATCTTTCAGCCTTTTCATATCACAGCAGACTAAGATTCAGTGCATGTAGCAAGCCAGACCAAGTCCCATATTCAATTCTCAAAATGTTAGTTCAGTCCTTACAGCAATATTTGATTTATGGAATAGTAAAAGACTATATAAATAATTTGTTCTTGTTTTCACAGGATTAGTTGCCAGATGCAAAGCTAGAAATAAGGGATAAAAGGTCTGTGCTTGCTGTTGGGCAGAAAAATCCTTTAATGATTTATTAATGTCAACATTTTTATTTTTTATATAGGCTGTTGTTATATATGTGTCTATTTCCTTACGCAGTCAAGGGTCAGGGTTTGAAAAACAGTTGGAAGGCTGTTTAAAAGTGCCCAAAAAACTGTCAGTGAGCTTTGGCCTTCTAAGTTGTTTCAAGTGCTTTTGAGACTTCCAGCCTATAAATATGTTCTTCTCCCACGTGCTGACCTGGGGATGGAAGTTAAGGAGTTGATACAAGAAGTGCCAAGTACCTGCAGGCTTTGCTGGCTTTGCAGGACAATGAACCCCCAGTGTCTGTGCACAAAAGACCTGTTTTGAAGGCACCACTAACGGACCCGAGTCTGGCAGCTTGATCTTCTGTAGTAGCTATTTCCTTTGAACTCGGGCAAGAGCTCTAGACCCCACCTGGAGCTCCTTAGAAGTCATTTACTGGTTCTGCCTATCTGACTGCCTTTCTGTCCCTCCTGGTAAGGGTGGCCGTTGTAGCCTTGAGTGAAGGACACAATTTCTCTCCATCTGTTCACGCTAGGCAGTGCACCGGGCATTTCTCCCACTATCAGTCGCCTGTAGTGTGAGCTGCTTTTCCTAACTCATCTTCAGCAGTCGATCCCATAAAGGGTCGCTGCCCAGTGTTAACTCTTTTGCCAGGAGTTATTCTTAGATGTTTCCTCTCCACTGTTTGAATCGCCTGCTCCTCCTGGGACATGTTGCACTGGGTTTCTGTTTACCATAGCTGGGCCCTTTCTCCATCACCTCCGTAACGAGCGTTCCCCATCAGTTGCCGCTGCAGGGATGAGGCTGTGCCATGGGTTGGTGAGCTTGGGATGCAGCAGGTAAACGCCAGGAGTTGCCACGCCTGCAATACGCTCGAGCAAGAAGGGAGGGCAGCTTTCAACAAGCAGATTTCAGGGCTGTTCTCGACAGGCTGTGTTTGCAAGGAGTTCTCAGTTTTAGCACCACTGAAACTGCTTCAGTGTTTTCATGATTATTTACTATTACAGCTTTAGAGTGAGAAAGTAATTAATCAGGTCTCAGATTGTTATCCTTGGCTTGGCTCAAGTTTTATAACTTGCTCAGGATGGTTACATGAGAGAAGGCTCCCTCTTGTTGGTATGGGCTAATAAGTCTATCGGCAGGGACCAGAGCGGCCAATAAGCCTTCCAGAGTGGCTTTATCAGGGCAGCACACATTTTCATCTTAACTAGACAGAGTGCATATAGCAGGTCTGTAACCTGTAAATATGCAAGTGCTTTGAGAGCCAAGGGGGGAGGCAGAAAAGGGAGCTCCCCTGTGTCGGGTGCTCTGTGTGGGACAGCAGAGCCGTCTCCTCGGCTGCTCGGCAGCAGCGGTCCCATCGCCGTGAGCCTGCGGCTGGGAGGCAGCAAGAATTGCATGGCTTGGATGTAAAATTCGGACCAGAACTTCATTTTATGTGTGACCTCTGTGTAATGAAAGCTTCACTCAAAAGGGAAACAACATCATAACCCAATCTCCCTGGTCCTCTTGTACTGTCTAAGCCACAGAAGCCGTATTAACCCGCAGCTGAGACACCACCAGGGTCTTAGTTCAGCTAGGAAAAGCTTCTTTGCTCATAGTCAGGAATTTATATCACTTGGTTCTGTGGAATGGTGAAACACTCACATTTCTGGGGCAGATGGCCTCTTCTACTTGCAACTACCAAGCTGCCGTGGCAGTCTCAGGGATGTATTGTCAGTGTTTCCCCTCCGTACTGTGTTATCTGCCCATCTCGTTTTGAGCAAGGATACACATTGCTATGGAGAGGACAAGGGTTCGGCATCATTACTTTATCCAGATGTAATTCACTAAAAGTATCCTGGGTCAGGAGATCAGCTGAAAATATGATTAACTTGTGGTGAGCTTAGCATATAAGCACACATAAAATTTCAGCTTGTGGCTAACTGCTTGCCTGGGTTGGGACTTAATCTTTAGACTTGTTGCTGACATTGATAATGAGGGTCCACTGAAAGGCAATTGCAGAGGTATTCTGCGGGCCCTGAAATCAGAAATGCCAAATGATTCCCTGCAAGGTGCTGAGCAGTCACCACCTGTAAAAACTGTCCTCTGACTGCAGAGATGCAGGGCTCTGAGCTGGTGACCTCTGGGAACCGGCACCGTCTCTGCTTTACCGAAGTCTCTGAACCACGCATTCTCTCAAACAAAACTTCCCAAAGACTGAACAAGTGGAATACAAATGACTGTTAGCTATGTTTGTGGAGCAGAAACAGGAGATGGGAAAAGAAATGAATTTGTCTGAAATTGTGAGAATGCTGCAGGATGTCTATGTCCTTAGCTGGATTTCTGCTCTGGATTAACGGTGAAATTTCTCATAACAAATTTCCCAAAGCATTATATTGAGTCAGCAATGCTGACTCAAGCGTTGTATGTATTCTTGAAAGACAGGTGCATATTTTAATGCTCTCACACAAACACACACGAAAACTCTCTTGCATTACTGAGTGCAACAGATGTAACTGAGGAAAAAGAGCTTTAGAAGCAAGTGGAGCTGTTGTCTTTCTGTCCATAGCCAAGCTTAAACAGCAGGGACAACAGTACATACAACAGGGACAGAAAGAAGCATTTTAAAAATAATCGTAGCTAAAAACCTGTTGATGTGGAAATGGCTGTTTAAGCCATTTAAAAGGGCAATATTAAAATGAAAAAGTCTTCCTTTTTAATCATGGCAAAACTCTGTTGCTTGAAGTCAGTAGATTTAGAACAATTTTATAGCGGTGTTGTCTGGGAAAAAATGTCTTTGCCTATAAAAGCACAGGTTCTTTTAATGTGAGTTGTCATCTAAATAATTCCATACCATCAAGCAAAAAGATAATTTCTAAGGGAAAAAAATATAGCAGTTTAAAACCTCACATACAGTCACCCACAAAATTGCTTATGAATGTGCTATTAACTTGAGCTAAAAGTTAATGGAGAAGCTGGCTGGCCTCGGGGGACTAATAAATAGGATACTAAGTCTCTCTGCTTTAGGGCAGTGTTTCAAAATTGGTCCAAGTCCACAGTGATTTGAAAGAAGTTCTCGTTTGATGCTTATTTGTTGGTCGAAGTGAGATAATGGATTGATGAGTTTCAGCCTGATTCTGAGTGAAAACCAGTTTCAGAATTATAATTTTTATTATAGAAATGCTCAGAGGCCACAAACTATGTCTGCATTTATAATGCCTGTACTTGGTTCAAATCTTTACCCTAGAGTGTACGCAAACTAAATATCCATAAATATATGCAGTGCTGCCTGCACAGCAGCGGAGAGGCCGCAGCATAAATAAGCCTGGGCATGGGAGCTGCGCTTTCACTGCTTACTGGGTGATGTGGTCTGTCATCCTGCCGTCTTCATCCCTTTTGGCTGAAACTTTGCGATGTTGAACGGGCTCGTTTCCAAACCCTGCCTGGACCTCCCAGCCCAGACAGCACCAAAGGCGCAGTCCACACGTACGCACGGGCTCCTGCCTGAATGTGTCTGTGAGAATTTGTTGCATGCTCCATCTCCAAAAGGCAGATTGCGCTGTGCGGAGGAGAGTTTCCAGGCAGTGTAAGTACATTAATTTTAGATTGTCAAAGATATAGTAAAAACAATAGCAATGAAGCAGGCAGTTGTCATCCCAGTAATCTGATAATATTGTAAATACAAAGTACAAATTGTCACATATAAATTATGACAGAAAGAGAAAGAAATTATAGTAAGAGTTCTTACAAGCCACACTCTACTCTATGCTGGTATGAAATAGGTGTACGTCTTGCCAGTTGCTATATTAAAAGGGGCAATTAAAATAGGTACTTCGTTGTTTCTGAGCCAAGACTCTTCCTCCCAAAGCCTCAGCCTGTGTGCAGCAGCAGGCATCGCTCGGCGATGCTTAGCCAGGTTTCTGCTACGTTAAGTTTGTCAAATGCATACGATCTAAATGCTGAACATCTCTCTTCTCCTTCTAGCTTGTGACACATGCAAGGTGCAAAGTGCTGTACTGGGCACTCGCATGGTGGTTAGCTCAAAAGGACATCACCGTGGCTGGCCCAAAGCTCTTCAGGGAGCGACAGAGTGACAAAGGACAAACTTCATTTCTGATACTCATATCATGATGTTTGTGCCGGGTTCAGGGTCCAGACATTTTTCACGCTCTCAGGAAGAATAAATGATATAGCCAACAGACTCCTATATTATTTGCAGTGATGAAGCTTAATTGACATGGTAATGCAGTGGTACCACTCCTGAAGCTCTCTGAAAGCCATAGTGGAGGATAATCACCTCATTCTGACGCTAGGCGAGGATGTGAAAAAATACCTGCAACTGTCCTGCAAATTCACACCCGGGCTTCTTAACAGGAAAGTAAAAACTCTTCTTGAAGAGGCTGAGCTTGGTGGGTTTGGTGTCTGTGCTGTGCTCCTCCTCTCTGCAGTAATTTATCAATAATTCCATTGCTCAGAGGGCTTTTGAGTATAGGCTGTGGAGCTTTAGCACAAGCAGGAAAAAAAAAAAGAATTAGATTAGAGGATTAGACATTAGACATTTATATGAATATGAATAGTCTTTGCAGCTACATCAGCTAGGAGAAAATTACATGGGGCTGATAATCTTCATGCTTCAGGGCATAAACCGATCATGAGAGCTGGTCAAATTATTTGTTGTGAGTCATTTATTTGAAGAATTTAGCCCTTTTCTGTTTGTGCGTGGATCATGATTTTTATTAATATACTTCTTATTGAGGACTGTTTGACAGCACTTTGCATGGCTAGGAGTGAGCTGTAAATGGTTTATCATGGATATTCAATCAGTCATTTCCTATCTACGATTTATTCTCTGGAAGTGAAGGTGAGGAGAGAAGAACCACCATCCCATGGGTAACACTGAGCTGTGAGATAGAGCCGAGTCCTCTCCCTGCTGCCTTTCTGCTCGGGCTGCACAAGGCAACCTGGGTCTGTCCATCAAGCATCTTTTCTCTCTGCAATTAATAGAAAGCTGGAAACTTGCTGCTGATTAGCATTAGGAATTTCAAAATACTGATGTGATCGCAGTGAACAAGCAATAAATTGGTGCAGACAAGCCAGAGCAAAACCAGTAAATAAGCAAATGTTTATCACTTTTGGGAGAGTTCCAGGTTGAGAGTGGTTTGAGGGTTTAAATAGCAACATTTTTCTTCTCCTGCTTTGTCAGGGTCCTTCCCTGGCAGGTGAAGCCCAGACCTGTGCAGAAGGCTGCCTGGCTCCTGGCCCGGGAAGATCACCCTCCTCCGAGTGACAGGTCCCCAGATGGTGCCGCTCCGCAGCTGGCGCTGCCCCAAGCCCCTGCTCTCCGAGCCCCCGGCAGTGGGCTCTGCCAGGCCGGCCCCGCCGCCTCGGCTCAGCCGTTTTTAAAAAGCACACGCATATGTATTTGCACGCCTCTTTTGCCTTTGTATTTCTGTGAGATTATTCTCCTCTTGGCACGCTTTCTGACCTGCTGACACAGGAGAGATTGGAGCAAAAAGGGCGAAGATCAATACAAATTAAAAACAAATTAAAAAATGTACAAAGGGCCAAAGCATATCGTTGAAAACCCATTAGCCTCTGATTTATAGTTTTGTGACCTGTGATTGTTTGCTGTGTGATTGAAGTGATCACAAAATCTGTTAGCTTCCTTGGTCTGCTTGGAGAGGCTCGTACGACCACAGAAAATCTCTCATTTAGATTAAGTTGAATAAATCTCCCGTGGCCCATAGTTCACGTGGAATTCAAGGGTGTTTCTTATTGTTGTCCAGCAGTGGAAGGCAGGCTGGCACCAGGGGGTCGCTTGACTCCTTGAGCCCACAACAGGTGGCAAAGAAGGAGGACAGAAAAGTAAGGAGTGAGCGGTGTCTCCACGTCTGGATGGTTCAGCCCAGCCTCAAGCCTGTCCTTGTACGAAATCTTTATAGACACCAAGTTTTAGGCAGTAATGCTAAGAGCAGTATTCCTTGCGAACTCCAGACACTCATTAGCAGCTTAAATCTCCTCCTGTTGCATTCCTTGCCAGGCCAGTACAGATCAAGGCAAGCCCAAGAAAAACACCCAGCGCCATCCCTGCTCCTCCTGCCCATCGACGCTCCTGCCTGAGCCCAAAACGCTCCCTTTGCCGTGGTGATGGAGTTATTCTCCCTGTGCTTGATTTGCTGTGCAGAAGTGGGAAGGGAAGGTGATATTTAGTTATGAGAATGATTTATTCCGGCTTATGCTACCTGCTGGCCTGCAAGCCCCTCTCCCTGCGCCGTGTGCTGCGCTGGATGGGGCAGGCTTTGAACGGCTGAGAAGCAGCGTGCTGGGGCTGTGAGGGGTGGGATGGGCTGGGAGCGTTGGTGGCTGCTCAGGGGCCTCCCATTCCCAGACCTCCAGGACAGCTTCTGAAGCCTGCAGCTGATGTGGGGAATGTGAACACCTATATATACCTGTAAATTCCTTAGTGCACCTTCCTGCCTCGTTCAAGTATTTCCTCGCTATGTTTTATAAGTCCACAGGTGGTTTTTTTCTTTTTGTCAAGTTGGTTCCACTCTAGCCTTTGATTAATAGCTCTGGAAAAAAAAAAATATCACACTCTGGTTGCAAAGAAGTTTATGCAAGTGACAGTTTTCCTAACACGTCTGTGTAGATTCGCAAAATATTGTAGGGGAGAAATGACTTTGCAAACACATGTTCTGCACATCCCCTTTGTAAAGCCAGGCAAACGTGTGCTCGGCAGAACGGTCCCTCTTGTCCTGGCAGTGGCTCTAACAAACGTCCCAGGCACTGCAAACTCATTTGGTGTATATGGGAATATCACAAGACATTCCCCGACCATTATAATGCAGTTAGTAGCCATAATGTTGTCTTAGTGCCATGTCTTATCGCTGTTTTAACAACCTGACATGCGAGTCACCTCATATTATCACTTCAATGAATCCATTAAGTACTAAAGGCTTTTGAGAGCTGGATACATCAGCAATGAGGGGTAAACTTACATCACTACTGACTGAGGAGGGATTATATTTGGGTTTGTTTAAAACCTTTGGTCTGAACGCCAAGCAAGAAGCAAGCCAGTGTGGATATTCCGTAGGTACAAGCAATGCTGTCCCTGAAAAAGCCATCACTGGACGTGAAGGCAGGGCCTGAAGCACCTCGAAAGGCAGGAGGAGGAGGAGGCAGGTGTCAGGGAGGAACACCACCATCCACGCCGGCTCCCTCCGGCCACTGGCACGGCACAGCACGCCAGAGGGGAGCTGCGTGGGGGCAAGGGGGCTCTGATGCCGTGGCGGCTGCCCTGCACCAGCAGTTTGGGTGGGCGAAGCTGGATCCAGGCAAATAGCGGTGGTGTTTGTACGGGTAAAGTAGAGCAGCACCGGTTAAGCTGAGAGGCACAACCGGAGCGGTTCCTGGAGCACCTTGGCATATTGAGTCTCTGAGACAAAAATAACAAGTCAAATTCAGTGATTTGAAGTGCAAAATAATGCATGTGGGAAACAGAGCCCTCATTGTGTACAAGCAATGAGCAGCATGGAAACTGGTTTAAGCATTGTTGCTCAAAAAATTGCCTGTGAAGTGTTTGTGGATGGTTCTCTGAAATCATAAGCTGAAGCCTCAGCAAAGGCCAAAAGGCAAGCGGAACCGTATGAATTATTGAGGAGGAAATATAAAATGAAACAACCAAAAGAAACCTTACGCAGCTTTATAAATTCTCAGCAGGCTCACAGCAACAGTACTGGCTGCTGTTCGGGTCTGCCAGCAGCAAAACGGCACTGCAGATCTGGAAGAGGTACGAGGGGCGGCAATAGGGCTGGCGTATGGACCGGCCAGGTTGCTTCGGAGAAGGCTGCTGGACCAGAACCCTTACCTTAGAGCAGAGGTGGTGGATGAGGATTTTAAAAAAGTGTGTCGGGAATGATTATTGATTAATTCTCACATAGCAAATATTAGGAGACACCTGCCAAAATTATCCGGCAGTAAGTTTAAAGCAACAGACAGAACTAATTTTTTTTATTTAATTCATAACTAAGTTGTGGTACTCTGTGCCACCAAGTATCACAGATGCTAACAGTATAAATGATTTCAAACAGGGATGAGATAAATTCATAGAGTCATTAATGAATACTTGGTTCTCAAATCCAGGTGGAAGTCCCTGAACAGTTGGAAGCTGGGGGAATATGCCAGGGCAGCAGACAGAGCCGGAGCCGGCCCCGGTGCCGCAGCCCGCGACAGCTCTGTAACGTGGCATCTCGGTGGAGAGCCAGCGTGGACCAGCGCACGCTTCCAGGGAGGAACTGATTCTGATGGTATCGCTGGTGGAAAAGAAAAGTCAGAGGAAAAGAAACCAGTGTAGGACTCTGCTGGTGCCAAGAAACCTTAACACTTGTGAGCTCAGAAGTGCTTGGCTGCCACGGCGCTGTGAACTCAATGGTTAACGAGAAGAAAAATGGTGTTTCCGCTGCTCCACAACCTGCTACCATCACATAAATTGAAACCGACAGAATTACCATTGATACAAATTAAAAACAAATAAAAAGGGTACACAGAACTGATTCTCAGAGTTCAAACTCCATTACCAACTGATTTACTGTGCAGTGACCTGTGATTGTTTGCACTGAGAAAGTACTGCGCTCGGATCCTATCGGCCTTGTGGCTACGTCTCACACCAGTCAATAAGCTATTTAATTTAATGGGAAACAGTATTGACGGACTTGGAATGCAGCTCAAGAAAAAAAAAAAGGAGGAAAAAAAAAAGATGCAGCTGCAAAGAACAGATAAAGTCTTCAACTCAGGGGTTCACTCTTTGGGTGTTTTCCCTTTTGTTATCTCATTAATTAAAGTCCCGAGAAGTCTCAGCTGGATTTGGGAGTGTCAAAGCCTTGCAGGAAAGGTGCTGGAGGCATGATTGCTACAGGGACTGGGGACGCGGGGAAGAGATGATGCAGAGTACAGTGTAGTACCCTGACCTTTCTGAACAAACAAATCCATGAAGAAACAAAGTTATTCAAAAGAAAAATCTGTCAGACCAGTCAAAGGAGAGAAGGGTGCTGCTTGTTAGACAAATTCCTTCAGCAAACACAATTTTTCTGGTGCCTCTTCACTGGCTCCTTGGTTTGAGGGGTCTGGTGGAGGGCCAGCACCCTGACTGTCACCGAGAGTCACTGACCTGTGGCCTCAGGCATTTATTTTGCCCTTTTAGCAGTGCATTCTGAAAAGACAGGGTTTCCAGCATGTTCAATAGGAAAAAACTACTGGGACTCTTGAGATCTGGCCTCAGCTTTGGGGAAGAGCTCCGGCCGAAGGGACCGAGCGGGGCCACGGGACACTGCAGTCCCGAAGCACTGCTGGTTACTGCCGTGGATTTCAGTGCTGAGCCGTGAAACGGGAGGAGCACCGCGTACCTGGCCTGCCGAGCTGCCAGTTACTAAGTCTGCAGCTGCATGGTGTCCCGAGGAGAGGCTGCGATAATAATGATTATTATTATTATAATAAACACTCATTTAGCTATTTAGATTTGATTTTCCTGAGCAGGCACACGGCTTTCTTGTTCCAACAGCTACTGTAATTTCTGTCGGTGAACATGGACGCACACATGCACGTTTGCTCGTAAATTAATCCTGTGGACCAAAGTGGTTTCTTCTTTGTCTGGGTGCAGGAGTTCAGCCCAGCTGGAGCCCGTCCTGGGGAGCGGCAGGGCCGGGAGCAGCCCCTGCTCAGCACTTGTAATCCTGGAGGGCAGGAGCTCACAACCCGGCGACTTCCCGGCTCCAATTTCTATGGCAACACTCCGAGTTTCCAAGGTGGAAGTTGCATTTGCAATGTCACATCTCAAAAAAAACCCAAACCCAAGTGGATGCATGCTCCAACACTCCCCCAGTGCTCTGTGGAGGTTTCCAGTGGGGCGGCACAGCAGGGTCGGTCTGGTGCTGCCTTTGAAAAGGAGAACGTGGCCAAGAAATGGCCACAGCAAAACACAACGTGGGAGAGGGGAGACAGGGGTTGGGAGAGACTGCGGCTGGGGGGGATGCCCGCGGCGCCTTGG